>NW_027665094.1:0-23647 GCF_963921795.1 Nannobrachium achirus
GTATGCTTATAACCAATTTTCAAATAATTGTAGTGGAGTAAAAGTACAATATTTGGATCCGATATGTAGTGGAGTAGAAGCAAAAGTACTGGAAATTGGAAATACTCAAGTAAAGTAGGCTACAAATACAGCAAAATTCTAGTAAATGTACTTAATTACTTTACACCAATGAGTAGAAGCTCCACATAAGCGTCGCATTTCGGGCTTGTGGATCCACTACCAGGGACGTGCAGAGAATGTTAGAGAGGCAGGGGCTGACATTTCTAAAAGGGCCTTTAGGTGGAAATATCTAAAATAGCAGACCTCCAAGTTGCAACGTCGTGTGAGCTTAGAGGTCTGCTATTTTCGGTGCTTGTTATCCCACTGAACTCAGCATAATCAATCAATACTGGAGATGTGGCGTAACAGCATGGATTTCTACACAGAGAGGGCAATTCTTTCAACATAAGATGCTGCATTCAAGTTCAGGAGAGTTTGGACAAGGCAATTCTCTTGAATGCTGCCTTCAGGTATGGCATGGAAAGAGGGGGCATTTACATTTCTTTCACCATAGTAAAAACTGCATTCATGGTCTGGAGAGGGCACTTTTTACAGACGGATGAAAGGGCAGGGGCTCAAGCCCCCTTTGATGTCTATGTGTGCAATTGCCTGTCCGCTACTGTTGCTGTTCTTGATTTTAATCCTGAAAAGTACGTTTTTTTTTTTCTTTTACATTATGAGGTTTCCACCCGACTGACACTTTCGAGGGTCTGAGCGATATGGGAACACCCACGCACACATTTACACTCACCCACGCACACATTTACACTCACCCACGCACAAATTTTCACTCAGCCACACACACATTTACACTCACCCACGCACACATTTACACTCACCCACGCACACATTTACACTCACCCACACACACATTTACACTCACCCACACACACATTTACACTCACCCACACACACATTTACACTCACCCACACACACATTTACACTCACCCACACACACATTTACACTCACCCACGCACACATTTACACCCCCCCCCACACACACATTTACACTCACCCACACACACATTTACACTCACCCACACACACATTTACACTCACCCACACACACATTTACACTCACCCACACACACATTTACACTCACCCACACACACATTTACACTCACCCACGCACACATTTACACCCCCCCCCACACACACATTTACACTCACCCACACACACACATTTACACTCACCCACACACACATTTACACTCACCCACACACACATTTACACTCACCCACACACACATTTACACTCACCCACACACACACATTTACACTCACCCACACACACATTTACACTCACCCACACACACATTTACACTCACCCACGCACACATTTACACTCACCCACACACACATTTACACTCACCCACACACACATTTACACTCACCCACACACACACATTTACACTCACCCACACACACATTTACACTCACCCACGCACACATTTACACTCACCCACACACACATTTACACTCACCCACACACACATTTACACTCACCCACGCACACATTTACACTCACCCACGCACACATTTACACTCACCCACGCACACATTTACACTCACCCACGCACACATTTACACTCACCCACACCCACACACACATTTACACTCACCCACACACACACATTTACACTCACCCACACCCACACACACATTTACACTCACCCACACACACATTTACACTCACCCACGCACACATTTACACTCACCCACACACACATTTACACTCACCCACACACACATTTACACTCACCCACACACACATTTACACTCACCCACACACACATTTACACTCACCCACACACACATTTACACTCACCCACGCACACATTTACACTCACCCACGCACACATTTACACTCACCCACACACACATTTACACTCACCCACGCACACATTTACACTCACCCACACACACATTTACACTCACCCACACACACATTTACACTCACCCACACACACATTTACACTCACCCACACACACATTTACACTCACCCACACACGCATTTACACTCACCCACACCCACACACACATTTACACTCACCCACACACACATTTACACTCACCCACACACACATTTACACTCACCCACACACACATTTACACTCACCCACGCACACATTTACACTCACCCACGCACACATTTACACTCACCCACACACACATTTACACTCACCCACACACACATTTACACTCACCCACGCACACATTTACACTCACCCACACACACACATTTACACTCACCCACGCACACATTTACACTCACCCACACACACACATTTACACTCACCCACACACACATTTACACTCACCCACACACACACATTTACACTCACCCCCACACACACTCACCACTCACCCACACACACATTTACACTCACCACTCACCCACGCACACATTTACACTCACCACTCACCCACACACACATTTACACTCACCACTCACCCACGCACACATTTACACTCACCACTCACCCACACACACATTTACACTCACCCCCACACACATTTACACTCACCCACGCACACATTTACACTCACCCACACACACATTTACACTCACCCACGCACACATTTACACTCACCCACGCACACATTTACACTCACCCACGCACACATTTACACTCACCACTCACCCACACACACATTTACACTCACCACTCACCCACGCACACATTTACACTCACCACTCACCCACGCACACATTTACACTCACCCACGCACACATTTACACTCACCCACGCACACATTTACACTCACCCACGCACACATTTACACTCACCCACACACACATTTACACTCACCCACACACACATTTACACTCACCCACGCACACATTTACACTCACCCACACACACACATTTACACTCACCCACGCACACATTTACACTCACCCACACACACACATTTACACTCACCCACACACACATTTACACTCACCCCTACACACACTCACCACTCACCCACACACACATTTACACTCACCACTCACCCACGCACACATTTACACTCACCACTCACCCACACACACATTTACACTCACCCCCACACGCATTTACACTCACCCACGCACACATTTACACTCACCCACGCACACATTTACACTCACCCACACACACATTTACACTCACCCACGCACACATTTACACTCACCCACGCACACATTTACACTCACCCACGCACACATTTACACTCACCACTCACCCACACACACATTTACACTCACCACTCACCCACGCACACATTTACACTCACCACTCACCCACGCACACATTTACACTCACCACTCACCCACGCACACATTTACACTCACCCACGCACACATTTACACTCACCCACGCACACATTTACACTCACCCACGCACACATTTACACTCACCCACACACACATTTACACTCACCCACACACACACATTTACACTCACCCACACACACATTTACACTCACACACACACACATTTACACTCACCCACACACACACATTTACACTCACCCACACACACATTTACACTCACCCACACACACACATTTACACTCACCCACACACACATTTACACTCACCCACACACACATTTACACTCACCCACACACACATTTACACTCACCCACGCACACATTTACACTCACCCACACACACATTTACACTCACCCACACACACACATTTACACTCACCCACACACACATTTACACTCACCCACACACACATTTACACTCACCCACACACACACACACACATTTACACTCACCCACACACACATTTACACTCACCCACACACACACACATTTACACTCACCCACACACATTTACACTCACCCACACACACATTTACACTGACCCACACACACACATTTACACTCACCCACACACACATTTACACTCACCCACACACACATTTACACTCACCCACACACACATTTACACTCACCCACACACACATTTACACTCACCCACACACACATTTACACTCACCACTCACCCACGCACACATTTACACTCACCACTCACCCACACACACATTTACACTCACCCCCACACACATTTACACTCACCCACGCACACATTTACACTCACCCACGCACACATTTACACTCACCCACACACACATTTACACTCACCCACGCACACATTTACACTCACCCACGCACACATTTACACTCACCCACGCACACATTTACACTCACCACTCACCCACACACACATTTACACTCACCACTCACCCACGCACACATTTACACTCACCACTCACCCACGCACACATTTACACTCACCCACGCACACATTTACACTCACCCACGCACACATTTACACTCACCCACGCACACATTTACACTCACCCACACACACATTTACACTCACCCACACACACATTTACACTCACCCACGCACACATTTACACTCACCCACACACACACATTTACACTCACCCACACACACATTTACACTCACCCACACACACACATTTACACTCACCCACACACACATTTACACTCACCCACACACACACATTTACACTCACCCCTACACACACTCACCACTCACCCACACACACATTTACACTCACCACTCACCCACGCACACATTTACACTCACCACTCACCCACACACACATTTACACTCACCCCCACACGCATTTACACTCACCCACGCACACATTTACACTCACCCACGCACACATTTACACTCACCCACACACACATTTACACTCACCCACGCACACATTTACACTCACCCACGCACACATTTACACTCACCCACGCACACATTTACACTCACCACTCACCCACACACACATTTACACTCACCACTCACCCACGCACACATTTACACTCACCACTCACCCACGCACACATTTACACTCACCACTCACCCACGCACACATTTACACTCACCCACGCACACATTTACACTCACCCACGCACACATTTACACTCACCCACGCACACATTTACACTCACCCACGCACACATTTACACTCACCCACACACACATTTACACTCACCCACACACACACATTTACACTCACCCACACACACATTTACACTCACACACACACACATTTACACTCACCCACACACACATTTACACTCACCCACACACACATTTACACTCACCCACACACACACATTTACACTCACCCACACACACATTTACACTCACCCACACACACATTTACACTCACCCACACACACATTTACACTCACCCACGCACACATTTACACTCACCCACACACACATTTACACTCACCCACACACACACATTTACACTCACCCACACACACATTTACACTCACCCACACACACATTTACACTCACCCACACACACACACACACACACACATTTACACTCACCCACACACACATTTACACTCACCCACACACACACACATTTACACTCACCCACACACATTTACACTCACCCACACACACATTTACACTGACCCACACACACACATTTACACTCACCCACACACACATTTACACTCACCCACACACACATTTACACTCACCCACACACACATTTACACTCACCCACACACACATTTACACTCACCCACACACACATTTACACTCACCCACACACACATTTACACTCACCCATGCACACATTTAAACTCACCCACGCACACATTTACACTCACCCACACACACATTTACACTCACCCACACACACATTTACACTCACCCACACACACATTTACACTCACCCACACACACATTTACACTCACCCATGCACACATTTACACTCACCCACGCACACATTTACACTCACCCACACACACATTTACACTCTCCCACACACACACATTTACACTCACCCACACACACATGAATTCATTGCATCCATGATCCAACCATGTTTGGAGAATCAGCCACCATCACCCAGGAGTCTAGTTAGTTGTTTTTCCCTCACCAAACCTCCCTGCCCAGAAGATTCAGCGCGTTGCGGTTTTGCTTGCTGTTTTCCATCAAAGTTGGCCCCCAGAAGACACTAGAAGACACCGGGTCCTCAACCTTTTCAGGCCGCGACCCCCAAAACAATCATATTTTAACTGAGGACCCCCCACAGTGACGAGCAGTCGAGCACTAAGAGTTGAGGCGTTACATTTTGTATAACACGGTTCTATGTTGCGAGGCGTTGTGAGCATGTAGATCTGCTATTTTCACAAATTTCAGCCTCTAATATTTGACAATTTGACCAATGTATAATTTGTCATTTTAGAGGTAGTAAAAAGTCCTTAAATTTTCACTTTAGACGTGTGCAGATACCCTCTATACACTTAAACTTTATGTTGGTTTGTTTACTGTTGAGTGTGAAAACAATGTTTCACATTAAGTTGATCATCTGGGGACCCCCCAAAATAATTTGGGGACCCCCCTGGGGGTCCCGACCCACAGGTTGAGAACCACTGCACTATAGGGTTGGAGTGATTATAGTCCAACCATTTTAGACCCAAAAGAAACTCTGTTGGAGACTAGAGGCGTAACGATACAGGATACCCATCGATTTTCGTTTCAATGATCCAACTTTATCGATATGCAAACTGCAAACTATCGTATCGTTTGACTTCGGAATGGAATCGTTTTGCAATGCAAATAGATTATCGATTGTATCGATACTAATTACTTTTACTTGTGCATTGTATCTAGCAATTTTAAGAAGAACAAAGAGAATCAGGGTTTATTACTTTTCCATTACATATCGCTTCATTTGGGTTTGTTGATAAATGCGTGCAATCTCTGTGTTCAAATACAATTTCTATGTATTTGCCAGAGAATCACTGTGTTTACTTATACTGTAGAGGGTAGCACGGGTCCAATTTTACCTACCCGAACCCAAATGGACCCGTGAGAAATGTACCCAGATCCGAATGGACCCGCCTATTATTGGGAATATGAGATCCGATACCCGAACGGACCCATGGCAATTAGACCCTACCCTACCCTGACCCGAGGGACAAGTCAATATCTTAGACCCGAACTGGCTCGGTTCTCGGGTAATTGATTCAATATGTTGAGAACAGACGATAATATGCAATGCATGTCTCATTAAAAACTATATATATTTTAAATTTGAAGGGTAAACACACAATATTTTAAAGCTCGGGTCCTCTTGGATCCTTACGGGTAAATGCATTATTTCGGAATGCCCCGAACGGACCCGAGGCAATTAGACCCTACCCTACCCTGCCCCGAGGGACGTATCAATATTTTAGACCCGAAACGGCTCGGTTCAGTGGGACTGAGTTACCAGGGCCCAAGGTGGAGGGGCCTTAATTATTTTATACTTTAGCTATTGAAAAATAGCAGATATAGGACAAGCTCACAGCGTGGCACTGAGTGCCGTGCTGTGAGCTTGTAGATATGCTATTTTTAAAAAGATGTGAAAATGTGTGCAAATCTTTGAATATGTGTATTTTTTAAGCGAACATTTGTAACTCAAATTCTGCTTCTGGGGTGGTCCCTGGAACTAAATATTTTGAGATGGGGGTCTGTGGCCAAATACATATCATTTTTGGGGGTCCTTCACATGAAAAAGTTTGAGCACCACTGACGTGGAAACATAGGTTTTTCAAAAAAATAAAAAATAAACCTTTGAAGGATTTGAATAATATTCAAAGAAGCTTGTATATCTGCCATATTTCAATAGTTAAAGCACAAAATAACGCGTACTAATGCGTTCCCAGTCTAAAAGGGTTAAACCCCCTCCTCCCCCTATGAAGAACATTCACGGGGGGCTCGCAGTGAATGCTTGTAGTTTGGTGTGACGCCCCTGTACGTGCATACAGTGAACCACACAGCCCACAGCTCCGTAGGCACCGTCCGTCGCTAGCTGGCGACGTGTGTAGGCATAGACTGGGAAGTGTGAACACACTATTACGCATTGTTTTGTGTTTTAACTATTTAGAAATAGCAGATATACAAGCTCATAGTGCGCCGCACTATGAGCTTCTTTTTTAAACCTATGTTTCTATGTCAGTGGTGCTCAAACCTTTTCACGTGAACGACCCCCAAAATGATATGTATTTGGCCACGGACCCCCATCTTAAAAAAATATATATATTTAGTTCCGGGGACCCCCCCCCCCAGAAGCAACATTTGAGTTACAAATGTTCGCTTAAAAAGTACATTATATTCAAAGATTTGCACACATTTTCACGACTTTTCCAAAAATAGCAGATCTACAAGCTCGCACCGCTTCTGCTATTTTTCAATAGCTAAAGTGTAAAATAACTAGAAGTTTGCGGCCCTTCGGGCCGCAAAAGTCTAGAGTTCAGGCCGCTGCGCGGCCTTCACCGCCATGTTGCGGCAGTGTGGTGTGTGTAATGGCCAAATATGGGTAATTTATTTTTTGAGAAAAACATTTTTTTTGAGAAAAAAAAAATTTTTGAGAAAAAAAAAGTTTTTTGAAAAAAAAAAAGTTTTTTGAAAAAAAAAGTTTTTTGAGAAAAAAAAAGTTTTTTGAAAAAAAAAAATTGAAAAAAAAAATGTTTTGGGGAAAAAAAAAACGCTTGTGCACACACACACGCGCGCGCACGCACTCACGCACGCACGCACGCACGCACACACGCACACACACACACACACACACACACACACACACACACACACACACACACACACCCCTCTGTTGTAATTCGATACTCTACTCTGCTCAGCTCCTCTCCCCCCTCCCTCCCCCTCCCTCCCTCTGTAACTTGATACCCTGATGATCATTTTGACATTCAGCACTGGCCAGAATGTTCAGAATACTATGTCAGGACTGGCTGCTCTGCGTGAGGCGAGATGTTGTTAAATTGAAATAAATGCGGTTCAAAGAGTGGCATGTTTAAAATGTGGACAGTTGTAAATTTTCACGTTTGTTCGACGTGGTGGCTATGTTTGTGAGAGGTGTTTGTGATAATATGTAGCTAAACATTCTGGTTTAGGTTTGCCACCAATTGCTCCAGTATAGATGCTTGATGAAGGTCCCTCCACCTTGGGCCCTGGTAACTCAGTCCCACTTTTCCCTCCCTTGTGACACCCCTGTGTGTAGGCATTGTTCCAGTTGGTTCATATCACTGTAGCCCAGTGTGAAAGGGGATGAAGGAGCTCGTTCTCCCATTACAGTAAAGACTGAAGAAATGCTTTCAATCCACGTTTTTTAAGATGTCGGCTATTATAATAATATGTATAGGGGGATTCATTCAAGCCAGTTAGCCAGATAACCGCTAATTAATTTAGCTGTCTGAAAGCCTTTTCCAATGCCCAGGGAAGCCATGGAGTTATTAGACTCTGTGTCATGGAGGACGGGCCGGTGCCACCAGGGAGTTTGTGCCCCATGAAATAATATAATATTGGACCCTGCACCGCCCGTATATTAATATTCTAAAATAAGGGCCCAAGGAATGAGAGAGAGAGAGAGAGAGAGAGAGAGAGAGAGAGAGAGAGAGAGAGAGAGAGAACAACCAGGCAGTGTTCATTTTGACTGTAAAATTTTGATTTAGTTCAGTCATAGTCTTTTGAATAAAGGGCTTTGCAGAGAGAAAGACTTGGTCTTTCGCACGGAAAAAACGTACGATTCTTTTTTTTATTTTATTTTATTTAAAGAAACTGTCAGGCCTGTAGGCCTGTATTATTATTATTATTATGGGTATTTTGATTATTTGATGAACGGGGTATATTGAAGACTGCTGGCTGCCAACCACCTGTGATGTCCCGGGTGGGCGGAGAGAGGGAGGGTTTAGGGGCCCGCCAATCCCCGGCCGCCACAGCAGACGGGGAGACGTGGTGGCGTGATGTCGATGACGTGATGACCGTGAAGGAGGGGAGACGTGGTGGCGTGATGACGATGACGACGTGATGACCGTGAAGGAGGGGAGACGTGGTGGCGTGATGACGATGACGTGATGACCGTGAAGGAGGGGAGACGTGGTGGCGTGATGACGATGACGTGATGACCGTGAAGGAGGGGAGACGTGGTGGCGTGATGACGATGACGTGATGACCGTGAAGGAGGGAGACGTGGTGGCGTGATGACGATGACGTGATGACCGTGAAGGAGGGGAGACGTGGTGGCGTGATGACGATGACGTGATGACCGTGAAGGAGGGGAGACGTGGTGGCGTGATGACGATGACGTGATGACCGTGACGGAGGGGAGACGTGGTGGCGTGATGACGATGACGTGATGACCGTGAAGGAGGGGAGACGTCCCCGCCCCGCTGTAGACACAACAAAAAACGATGGTTTAGTGATGAGTCATCACTTTTCACAAGGTGTATGGGGTCCATTTTTGGCCCAAGGAATGTTTTTTTGGGAAAAAAAAAAGCTTGCAATGGATTCAGAATAATTAAAAACACCTAGTTAGACCCCTCACATCCCACTTAAAGCATAATTTTGGGAGTGTTTTTTCCCCTTATAGTACAGTGTATAGTAAGTGAATGAGATGAAGAAATTGTTTGGTAAGGAATTTATTCCCAGATTTGACAGTTATTCTGCTAATTTTTCCTGACTAATAGCCTCCCCGCCGTTGCTGCCCTGTGTTTAACCTGCCTTTGTCTTTATGTTGAGCTGCTTGGTTGACACCCTTCGGAAAGGTGATTTTGAATTCAGTTGTGAGTTTTCCTTTCCTTTCCTGTAGTTTATTATTATGTCGTTTACTTGCTTTGTGTTGGGTTAACTTGTGTTTCGTAGGGCCAATTGTTCGTTATTTCTTTTGACGCCGCGACTTCGAGCCGTCGGCTGCTCTGGTCGAGCTTACTATTGACTGCTCCTATTTCATCCTATATAACATGTCGAACCTTGTAGTAATATATTATATTTATTCTAGATACAGGCAATACTACCTGCCTATTATTATATATACTACTGGGATATTTGATATATTTGTATAATGAAAAGAGAGCATTCTGTAAACCACACTTGAACTGACAGTTTGTAATAAATCTTTTGTATTTTTGCAACTTGGTTTCCGTGTGAATAATATGTATTGGCCCGGTCCCTAGACCGACTTTTACGGGTTGTTACAGAAACCAATGATTCTATATGACCTCATGCACACCTGCTCCGAATTTGCCGTGCGACAAGGGTCTGCGGCAGTGCGTTATTTCCCCGATCGAACCCAGTTCGATTTGTGCGTCTTTTTCGCATTGGTAAAAACTCATTGACTCCTTTTATGACTTCTTTTCGGATCCGCAGTGTGGATTCCGCACAGCCTTGCACACCAAATCCAATGTGTTTTAATCATGCAGCAAACGAAAAAAAAAAAAAAAAATGTCTTCAAAGCACTTAAGACTATGAATAAATCTACAGTTGATTTTGTCGACAAAAATCTATTTTGGTGGTGCCTTGATGGCGTTGTAATAATCTTCACTTTTAAACTAAACGTTTAAGCTAAACCTAGCTCTGGTCCAGACACTCTGACAGGCGGCTGACTATAAGACTAGACCAGGATTTCTCAGCCCAACGAGAGCTCAACTTATAAGTCCTTCAAAATAATCTAAACCACTTCACTTCTCACCAAACCAAAGGTAGTTTTGCGTTGTTGAAAGTCTATTCTCTGCGCTGGGAAACCTCTCAGCACCCACTCTGTAAAATACATTATTTTTGTCATGAAATAAAGAGCATCCAACTATAGGCCTGTAGGTCCTGTAGGTCAACTATAGGCCTGTAGGTCCTGTAGGTCAACTATAGGCCTGTAGGTCCTGTAGGTCAACTATAGGCCTGTAGGTCCTGTAGGTCAACTATAGGCCTGTAGGTCCTGTAGGTCAACTATAGGCCTGTAGGTCCTGTAGGTCAACTATAGGCCTGTAGGTCCTGTAGGTCAACTATAGGCCTGTAGGTCCTCCCCACTGCCTAAGAGTTCCCCCTACATCTGCTCCTCCATTGCTCCTCCTCCAGCTCTCCTCTTGGCAGTCGGCCAGCTGATTTGGTTTTGTGTGCATTTCACAAACCACAGACAGAGTTCCCTCCCTGGACACCTTCTAGCCAGAGGGTCAGACCTGGGGAGGGAATACTGTGTCTGTCATTCAATGTTATATGAGATACTTTAATGGTTTCCTGTTGAAATAAGCTTAGTCTTTTCATGGATCTCCTTTTAGTAGACCTTGTACCAGTGAACTGTACCGTCATGAAACTGTACATTTTCCTATGCAAACTTCTAATAAAGCCTTCAATCAATCAATCAATGGACTATAGGGTTCAACTGGAGCAGGCAGAGACGTGCTGGTCATTGGGAAAAGCGGGACAACTCCTGAACGGCCGGTTCATTCCCGTCCGGTCCAGGCCGGCCATTAGGAAAAAAAATCTAAATAAAACGTCGGCCTTCGTTCCATTTTGGGGGCTGGGCGGCCAACAATGTAAATCGTCACTGTCGGGCAGAAAGCAAAGCCCTGCTTCATCATACAAGGCCGTCGCACAAAAGTAGTGAAAACAGCTGATCACACAACGCCTCGCACCGCGAGGCGTTGTGTGCTTGTAGATCTGCTGTTTAAACTAGTTTAAATCATTTTGATAAATGATAAATACAAAACAAACGGTTTTGGACATACAAGGTTTCCACCCGACAACGACGAAATATAACTCATGTAATTGGCACACTGGCTTGTCACTTGTCATGATCTGAAATGGCAAATCTTTGAGTAGCAGCAGCAGCGCTATAGAGAGAGATCTCTCTCTATAGCGCGCAATGAGGGCCTCTACAACTCTTTTTCCCGGGCTGAATCAGGGGCCCAGCACGTCCCTGGGTGAGACTATAGACCAGCCGTTTGGCTCACACTTTGTACATCTGCTATTTTGGACTTTGAAAAGATTTGAATAATTTAGAATTTCCCTTTCTTCTCTGCGGCACAAACATTTTCAAATGGGGCTCCATCCGTCCACGGCCTTGGCACAGAAAAGTTTTGAGAACGTAATACTGCCTTATTAGTCGAGGCAGAGCTCTTCTCTCTCTCTCTCTCTCTCCGTCTGATATTTCAGCACAATAGCGGAGGCCACGCTTCTCGGAAACAATTTAATTTAGCCCTGATTACATTATGCCGTAGCTATGGCAACGCCACGCAAACAAAAGAAAGAGAAAACACGGGACTGCATGTCGCGTCAGCGGCCGAGCATTCCTGGCGGTTTCTGTTTTTCTTTTTTCTTTTTTCCGTCAGAGGCAGCCAGCCAGCCATGATGCGACGCGGCCGGCCGGTGGTTTCCTGGATGAAAACATCAAGGTGGAAGGAATAAACAGTGCGTGATGGGGAGCAGAGTAAATACGCCGCGCTGTCCCACCTCCCACCGCGCACCTCCCCCGCACCTCCCCCGCACGAGAGCGAGTGCGGCGGCGTGTCGCCCCCTCCACCCCCCCACCCACCCACGAGATGAAAGCGGTAACTGGCATCCGAGATAAGCAAATGCCTTTGAGCGGCAGAGCCTCACATCTATGCTGATGCATTATTGATCGCGACTTGGGGGGGGGGGGGCAGATGCCCCCCCCCCCAGTGGCGTCAGTTCAGAAAAAGCTAAGGTATGGCAACATGACTGGTGTCTTGCATGCGCGCCTTCGCTCGCGTGCAAGACACCAGTCATGCTGCCATACCTTAGCAAAAGGCATGATACATTTATTTTAAGAAGTACATTTAATTTTTTCCCCACCGTTTCTACGGTTTCTTGGGCTGGATATGGCAGCCTGGAACGGCTAAACTTGACATGTTAGTAAACGTGCCACAATTAACAATAATGCATTGCACCTGTGCAGCTGACCTGTGGAACCTGGGAATATACCATTCTGTCAAGATGGGGAGAATAAAAGTGTGGAGAATAGAATTATAATACCTTGTTAAAGTGACCATTTTGTAAAATGTTGCATTTGTAGTTATTTTACTGTAATTTAACAACATAATAACCAGTGCAGATAGACACAGAGACATTCACGGATTTATATGTAAAAGTAACTTTCATTTCTCCCCCCTGGACCCAGGGTATGGCAGCTGCATACCCCTGGACCCCCCTGGACCCAGGGTATGGCAGCTGCATACCCTGGACCCCCCTGGACCCAGGGTATGGCAGCTGCATACCCCTGCCATACCCAACTGACACCCCTGCCCCCTCCCCAACCCCAGGTGGGCTAGGCCTGCGTGCAGCATCACATCAGCTCCTATCATTTCAGAGAGACCCTCCCCTCCCCTCCCCTCTCCTCTCCTCCCCTCCCCTCTCCTCTCCTCTCCTCTCCTCTCCTCTCCTCTCCTCTCCTCTCCCCTCCCCTCCCATCCCCTCCCTCTCCTCTCCTCGGCCCACACACAGCCAGAACTCTTTTGACTTAATTGGTCGATTCGGTAGCGACTGCTGAATTTCATGAGCGTGTGAGTGAGTTCTCTAAATCCATTAATGTAAGCTGTGTCGTTTTTTAAAACTCTTGCGTGTTGGTTGTCAGCAACCCGTGGCTCTAGAGCCGCATGCAGCTCCTTAGCGCCACCCTAGTGGCTCCCTGGAGCCTTTTAAAAAATGTATGAAAAAGAAAAAAAGATGGGGGTCACTGTCGGGCAGAAACCTTGTATCTCCAAGTTTCAAATTTGTATGTTTTTTTTTCGCAAAGTAAAGTCCTGCTTCATCATACAAGACTGACACACAAAAGTAGTGAAAACAGCAGATCTACAAGCACACAACGCCTCGCGGTGCGAGGCGTTGTGTGCTTGTAGATCGGCTGTTTTCACTAGTTTAGTTCATTTTTTAAATGATAAATACAAAACGAAGTTTTGGACACCAGGTTTCCACCCGACAACAACGGTTTATAAGGCTTTTATAATTTTTTGCGGCTCCAGACAGATTTGTTTTGGGGTTTTTTGGTCCAATATGGCTCTTTCAACATTTTGGGTTGCCGACCCCTGATTTAACCACTCGCACCCCATTACGGTCTTCAGCAGATTCCCTCGGGGCTCTATGCCAGGGGGCTCCCCCGTAGGTGGGTCTCCACAGTTTTTGGGAGGGTCCTTCCCAAAAACGGTGGAGTGTCAATTTAAATGACAACTTTTTTTTTTCTTACAACAAGGGTTCATATTTTAGATTGTAATTAGAGAAAATAAAAGATGTGTTAAAATGTTTTAATTTACTCCATGTTTACATTTTAATGACTTTGGTTTCAGTGGTTGGGAGCATGCGTGCTGGTGGCTAAATGTGTCTTTTTAGACACAATAAGCCCATTCCCAAGATGCACCACAATGTTTCATGGGAAGATGTGACTTATGGGAGCTATTAGTGTTACTATATAGTGTTACTATAAAGAAATCGCCGGCTTATTGTGTCTAAGGCCACATTCTCATAATATAATTCGGTTTAGTCTTGCGAATGGGAGGGGTGAAGTTGCTACATTCTTGCAAATTTAATTGATACGTTTGCGCTCGCACTGCACTTTGTCATCCGAAACAAACAAGGAATCGTCCACGTCTGTCCAGGGACATGTATGTATCCAAGCTGCATAATAATGCCTCTTTCATCTCCCTGTGTTTATTAATTCTTCAAGTTCAACTCACAATGTACCCGCAGGACCGCCACAAAATTGAGCAGGCGTCAGCCTATTTATCTGCGGTCGTCGGTCGTAAACGGGCGATCAAAAAATAAAACCAGCGGCGGCCGGAGGGACTCGCAAAATCTACCAGCAATAAACCAGACAGCAAATACATTAGCAAGATATGAATATCTACGAAGAGTAGAGCGTCAACGTCTCTCTCTCTCTCTCTCTCTCTCTCTCTCTCTCTCTCTCTCTCTCTCTCTGACCCTCGTCTTGCCCTCCGCTGGCTCCCTCTTTGCGCTCCGCGCATGAAGCGTCTCCATTTGGACACGATTTGGCACAGAGAGCCGCGCGCGCGAGCAAGGGCGAGAGACCCACACATCGGCCTATATATTATAAGCCTATTATGCTTATAGCCTATATACGATATACAGCTATACAAGTGACTCCTGTGGCACTTTCCTTTTATCTAACTGTGAGCACCAACTCCTCACAAATAATACACCATGTGCGATCGAGGGAGCGGTGATCAGAAATCAATGAGGGGAGGAGGCGGCCAGAATCGTCAGAAATCTAATGAGAACAGACGGGGGGATTTAACCTTTTATAAATAACTATGGATTTAACCCGCACATGGCTCTATATAGCCTACCACAATGTTTCATTGCCTGTATTTGAGACGGATGGATTCACACCAACAGGGAAGCGTTTGCGGTAGCGCATCGAAACCACCGTTTTTTGGTGGATTTGCATTAGTTTCTTTTATTCGAAAAAGAATACGGATGCGTCTTCACACATGCCCAACCGTTGTGTATTTTCCAACAATACGTTATAGGATTCGTTTTAATCGTCATAAAACGTGCCTGTGTGAATGTTGCCTAAAAAGACTATATTGAGCCACTTGCATGCATTCCCCCAACCACTGAAATCAAGGTGATTAAAATTGCTAAAACGGTAGAAAGAAATTAATGAAAACATTTTAACACTCATCTTTTCTTTTCTCCAATTACAATCTAAAATGTGAACCCTTGTTGTAAAAAAACAAAGTTGTCCTTTAAGGACTTTTAACTGAAACAAAATGACATGAAATGAAAAAATACCTTTTATTGCATCAGTTTACAGTTTAGGCATTTAGCAGACGCTTTTAATCCAAAGCGAATTACAATAAGCAGATAACATCACAATAATAAACAAGATAATATGTCAGTACATCAACAGCAATATAACAAAATGCAAATGGATATCTAGAAAAAAAAAAACAATATAATCAAAGTTCTAAAAAACAAAAAACAAATGCTAACTAGCTTCATGTATGGTCATTGATTTTTTCTGTAGTGCTAAGGGTTTAGGTGGAGTCTGAAAAGGTGAGTCTTCAGTCCACGGCGAAAGCTAGCGAGTGAGTCCGTTGTTCTAAGTGCGACAGGGAGTTTATTCCACAACTTGGGGGCCAGGAGGGCAAACTGTCTCGGACGAGTGGATTTTTGCCCTGGAGTTTTTAGCGAGGGTTCTGTCAGCATCCCTGTGTTGGCTGATCTAAGTGAACGGGTGGGGGTGTAGGGGTTGATCAGGTTTTGGAGGTATGGAGGAGCCATACCTTTGGCTGCTTTGAAGGTCAGCATCAGTGTTTTGTATTCAGTGCGGGCCGCAATCGGGAGCCAGTGGAGGCTGCGGAGAAGGGGAGAGACATGTGAGAACTTAGGCTGGTTGAAGACCAGTCGTGCTGCGGCATTTTGGATCAGTTGGAGAGGTTTAAGTGCACATGCCGGGAGACCAGTAAGGAGAGAGTTACAATAGTCAAGTTTTGATATGACAGATGTCTGAATGAGGAGCTGCGCTGCCTCCTGGGTGAGGAACGGTCTGATTTTACGGATGTTATAGAGTGTGAACCTACAGGACCGGGTGACTGATGCAATGTGTGCCTTGAATGATAGCTGGCTGTCCAGGACCACACCAAGGTTTCTAGCAGTAGGAACTGAAGTCACCAATGCATTATCTATGGAAATAGTGAGATCTTGCATGGGGCAAGACTTAGCTGGGAAGAAGAGTAGCTCCGTCTTGTCTGGGTTCAGCTTAAGGTGCGGGTCACCATTTTACTTATACGTCAGTATCATCAAAGAGAGCACTGCTATGATCTTGACGGTTTGTACTTTTATAGTCATTGTTTTTTTTTTGTCTAGAAGCGAGACCACAATTGTTTCGAAGGAACAACATTTTCTAGTTAAATAATGAGTCTTATTAATGTTAACTTTGCACGTCACTAACAGTATCACACAACATTCTTCCAAGACCTACAATTTGACCATTTTTTTTGTTGTTGAAAACATGACACAAGAACTTTTTTTTCAGTGCTCACTTTTGTTAAGTCTCTTGTCCTTTTGCCTTTTAATTACTGGGTTTGAATTGTAGCTAATTATCTTCAGTTTTCTCTCTGTCTCTCTTTCTCTCTCTGTCTCACACACACACGCACACGCACACGCGCACACACACACACACACACACACACACATACACACACATTCACGCACGCACTCATACGCACTCACACACACACTCTCTCTCTCTCCCAGTTTGCAGGTTGAGATTACTTTAATAGCGTGGTTTGGTTTCTCAGTGCTGGGAATGCAGAATTTGCCCGTGTGCTCGTTAGCGTGGTTATATAGTCCTGGCTACGCTTTAATTAGTGTGAAAAGATCAATGACGAGAAGGTTCTCCGTTAACACTTTACCGCCTCGTTCCGTCTTGTTTTTCCTTTCTAAGACGGTCCCACATGTCCTGCAATTTGTTCTCATTGAAAAAGTTAGAAAGACGCTTAATTTCCCAGCGTCTCCAAACCCAAGGTCAATAGCATACGTAGGAAACGTGTCTGACTAGATTAATTGTGCCTCGCTTCAATTTATTATATATTAGTATATTATTATATTAGTCTTTTATTTATTTAATGCGACCGGCGTTTATGGCTTGATCTTATGGATGCCTGAAGCCAGCATAACTAGATGACAATGACAATGATAGCTAGCTAGCTAGATAGCTAGATGGATGGATGGATGGATGGATGGATGGATGGATGGATGGATGGATGGATGGATGGATGGATGGATGGATGGATGGATAGATAGATAGATGGATAGACAGATAGACAGATAGACAGATAGATAGATAGATAGATAGATGGATAGACAGATAGATAGATAGATAGATAGATAGATAGATAGATAGATAGATGGATAGATGGAAACTAGACAATGACAACGATAGCGTTGAGAATCCATGGTAGATGTTATTCAGGGAGCAGAGGGTTCAGGAAGTATTGAAAGTGTATCCAATAGTAGACAGCCGTTCCTGTCCTTATCATCCCATTTCTTGGCGATTATCACTTCTTATCAGCTCATTGTAACGAATATCACTTGTTATCAGCTCATTGTAACGGGGCCAGGAGGACCAGGAGGACCAGGAGGGCCAGGGGGGCCAGGAGGGCCAGGAGGGCCAGGAGGGCCAGGAGGACCAGGAGGGCCAGGAGGGCCAGGAGGGCCAGGAGGGTCAGGAGGGCCAGGAGGGCCAGGAGGGCCAGGGGGACCAGGAGGACCAGGAGGGCCAGGAGGACCAGGAGGGCCAGGAGGGCCAGGAGGGCCAGGAGGGCCAGGAGGGCCAGGAGGACCAGGAGGGCCAGGAGGGCCAGGGGGGCCAGGAGGGCCAGGAGGGTCAGGAGGGCCAGGAGGGCCAGGGGGACCAGGAGGGCCAGGAGGGTCAGGAGGGCCAGGAGGACCAGGAGGGCCAGGAGGGCCAGGAGGGCTGAGGCCTGAGTCGCTCAGTGTTAGTGAGCATGCAGCGACTAACCCAAACCCGGGTCATAGTGATAGCAGCCACCTTACTCAACTCACTGAGTACCTAGCAGCTGACCACACCCCTTTTTTTTGGTGTTTTTATCTTTGACAACGTGGGTCTTATGCCTATACTAACCCTAACCCTAAACTAACCCTAACCCTAAACTAACCCTAACCCTAAACCTAACCTCGGTAAAACTATGCCTAACAACAGTATGCCTCAGGGCGTTAATTTATGAAAGAAAAACACAAAAATGTAAGTTAAAAATATGGAGATATTATTGTTTCCTCCCGACAGTGATACGATATAGATATATGAACGTGAGTCGACACCTCATTGGTCGCTGTTGTTCACGGGAGAGATGCATCATGGGAGAGATGCATCATGGCGGCCACCATATGTTGTGGGGAAGCCACGCCTCCTGACATAACGTCGTTGTCTCCCAGCCGTAAGCAGTAATCCACTTGATAAAATTATCTATAGGCTAATCACAACAGGCTAAACAACTTTCTCAATTCTTCCTCCTAAAACAGGCCAGCAGTGAGTGACTGAGTCTGAACACTAAAGACAGATTTTTATACATTATCGTGGCTGCGCTGGTGCACCGAAAATAGCCAATCTACAAGCTCACAGACAGTCACAAAACAGCATGATGACAGATTCATGCACGCGACGTGTTGTGAGCTTGTACATCTACTACTTTTTTCCGGCACTTTACACAGCATAAATTATTATAATTAGGCATATTTAACACTACAGTTGATAATGCGAATATCCTATGATCTTTGATTGAAATATCAACACATTCACGTTCAGTGGAGCCAGTCGGACGGCAACGTGTTTGCGTCAAAGACGCGACGCCGCCAGTGGAGCCCTGGAGTAACAGAGGCAGGGAGGAAATGTGTTGGAGGAACCAGAGAGATACTGTATGAATGCATGGAAATCATGCAGATGAATGCGTGGTTCTCTGACCTCACAGATGACTGACTTGATAATTGGAATCAAATGATGAGGGGACGTCGCCAAGTGCATCTTTTTGTACGTTATGCAAAAAAACCTATGCAAGTGTGCGCACGTGTGTGTGTGTGTGTGTGTGTGTGTGTGTGTGTGTGTGTGTGTGTGTGTGTGTGTGTGTGTGTGTGTGTGCATACAATCATGAATACAGAGGGCCTTGCCCGTGTTGCAGTCAGGAAGAAACCTTTAAAGGGCCTACACCCATGCTTTTAAAACTATATTTTTTGTATAAATATATGCTCAAAAAGACAGGTTTTAACCCTCAACAAACACTCTGACCATTCTTTTTGTTTGTTCTAGCTCTACTATAATGAGGCTCTCCAGCTGCAATACCAAAACGGCCTCTGTTTGCTCAGGGGCGCATCTAGTGGGGTTTTTCCAGAAAAAAAAGAAGTTTTTTGAAAAAAAAGAAGTTTTTTGAAAAAAAAAAAGTTTTTGAAAAAAAGTTTTTTGAAAAAAAGTGTTTTGAAAAAAAAAGTTTTTTAAAAAAAAAGTTTTTTGAAAAAAAAAGTTTTTGAAAAAAAAGTTTTTTGAAAAAAAATTGAAAAAAAAAGTTTTGAAAAAAAAAAATTTTGAAAAAAAAATGTTTTTGAATTTTTTTTTGACTTTTTGACAGTTTTTGAAAAAAAAAATTTTTGAAAGATTTTTTTTCTTTTTTTTTAAGTTTTGAAAAAAAAAACATTTTTGAAAAAAAAAAATTTGAAAAAAATTTTTTTTTGATTTTTTTTTTTTTTGACTGAAAAAAAAAAACGGGAAACGCGTGTGACGTCACATGCGTCAACTCTCAGAACAGCACTGTTCTGAGAACCCGTGGAAAGCTTTTCATCTCTGTCTTCCCAAAACCAGAGAAAGACACAATGTACAGAAATAGGACTTTGTGAGGATAGAAGGTGCCAGTGGGACCCCCAAAAAAGGTTTTAAAATAGAAAAAGTGAAAATTCATGGTGTAGGTCCTTTAATCTTTTGGATTTTTTCCCCCTTTTTATTATTATCTGTAAGGGCGAGATCGCACTTAATGCAGTATTGGCCATGCAGCTACATATATGGACACCTAGATGATCCAGTCGTCTCCATGTATGGATATCACGTCACACCTTTGCCCTACTCTAATCTCCGCCACCGTTGCCCCTATCCATGCCAAACTTTGCACACACACTCCTTGCCTGCCAAACCACATTTCTCAAATGGCCCTCTTTCTTAGTGCCACCATGAGGGTGATTCTTACAAAACAAATTTTTGGACACTGCAGTCCTGTCTGATTGGACATTATATTGTCAGAAAAGGGACTGAAATGACCCACTGAACTCAGTGGACTTTTGGGATTAAAAGTGAACTGAAAACATGTTTTTTAGGTGACATCAAAGTTCTCAGGCATAGAACAATAGCCTGGTTGCCCATAGCAACCACTCTAATTAACTTAATTTAATATGGCACAATATGTTACAATTAAGTTCTCTACAGAAAAATAAGGAATAAAAATAGAAAGCAATTTTACAACCGACATGAGTGAGATTAACAAGACAGCAACACACAATTAACAGCATCAACAACAGTGTTGATTTGCTGCTGTTGTTCAAGCTGTTGTTGTTGTTGTTGTTGTAAAAATGGGTTTCAATTTGTTATTAAAAATGTCTTTGGAGCTGAGGTTGTAATGGGTGTGAGGGGCATGAGGTTGTAATGGGTGTGAGGGGCATGAGGTTGTAATGGGTGTGAGGGGCATGAGGTTGTAATGGGTGTGAGGGGCATGAGGTTGTAATGGGTGTGAGGGGCATGAGGTTGTAATGGGTGTGAGGGGCATGAGGTTGTAATGGGTGTGAGGGGCATGAGGTTGTAATGGGTGTGAGGGGCATGTGTTTTATCCTCAACTATTTGATATCATATTACTTCTTAACTGTCCGTTAGTTTCATTCCCAAGTACTCATTCCCAAGTACTCCTGAGTACTTGCGGTGTAACGATATAGTAACTGAATCGAAAAATCGTTTTTAATTTGCAATGATCTTCTATATCGATATGCAAAAGCAAATATCATACCGTTTGGCTCTGTATATCGTATCATATCGTTTTACAAGGAAATAATCTGTATCGAATCGTTTTGCAATGCAAATAATCAGTATCGAATTGTTTTGCAATGCAAATAATCGATTGTATGGAAACTAAGTATGTGTGCCATGTATTTAGCAATTTTGAGAGGGAAAATAAAAAAGAGGAGTTTAATTATACTTTTCCATTCCATATAGCTACTCTTGGTCTATGGATAAATGTGTGTAATCTCTGTGTTCATGTCAAGGCGGGTTTGTCCATATGTTGTAATATAATGTCCATGTATTTGCTAGAGAATCACAGTGTTTACTTATTTATAGCCATAATAATAGATTTTTCCCTTAAAAAACTGCTCTATTGACATGTTTCACACAGATTTAATGTCTTTGCTAAATAGTTACTATATCTATACTATGTAGATTACTATAATAGTTACTATATCTATACTATGTAGATTACTATAATAGTTACTATATCTATACTATGTAGATTACTATAATAGTTACTATATCTATACTATGTAGATTACTATAATAGTTACTATATCTATACTATGTAGATTACTATAATAGTTACTATATCTATACTATGTAGATTACTATAATAGTTACTATATCTATACTATGTAGATTACTATAATAGTTACTATATCTATACTATGTAGATTACTATAATAGTTACTATATCTATACTATGTAGATTACTATAATAGTTACTATATCTATACTATGTAGATTACTATAATAGTTACTATATCTATACTATGTAGATTACTATAATAGTTACTATATCTATACTATGTAGATTACTATAATAGTTACTATATCTACTATACTATTGTAGATTACTATAATAGTTACTATATCTATACTATGTAGATTACTATAATAGTTACTATATCTATACTATGTAGATTACTATAATAGTTACTATATTCTATACTATGTAGATTACTATAATAGTTACTATATCTATACTATGTAGATTACTATAATAGTTACTATATCTATACTATGTAGATTAATATAATAGTTACTATATCTATACTATGTAGATTACTATAATAGTTACTATATCTATACTATGTAGATTACTATAATAGTTACTATATCTATACTATGTAGATTACTATATAGTTACTATATCTATACTATGTAGATTACTATAATAGTTACTATATCTATACTATGTAGATTACTATAATAGTTACTATATCTATAGATACTATCTAAGTACTATTATAGTT
>NW_027665093.1:0-32500 GCF_963921795.1 Nannobrachium achirus
AAGAGTGCTGGGTTGCGCAACTCCGAAAATAGCTGATCTACAAGCTCTCGCAGCACAACGTGTTGAGAGCTTGTAGATCAGCTATTTTCGCTAGTTTTGTCTCGGGTCCTACCTTAACACTGTCCACTGTCCAGTCCAGTGAGTGAAAGTACAAAAGTATTAGATCAGATTAGATTATACATTTAGACTGTATTGTACATCAGCCAGTCGTATTTGGTGAGGGTAGCAAACCGGCTGCCTTGTTGCGGTTCTGCTATGCCAAAGACAACCTCCTGCTCTTCGTAGAAAATGCAGTCTCGCCCCTTTGGCTCCTCTCTCCTTGCTGGGTCATTGTTTAGTTTCTCCCTGTACTTTCTCGTTCTCTCAGCACTTGTCATTTTCCAGCTGACAAAAGAAAATGGAATGTATAGTTTAAGACAAAGAGAAAATATTGTTTAGATTGAAACAATATGTTAAGGTTTCTGTGAAGGGGTTTCTGCTCTGTCTGATGAATTTGAAGTATCACTGAATGAAGCTAAATTACATTTTATGTAAAAATGTTTAAAACAAATGTTTAAATGTACAAAAGAAACATGGAACTTTGTTATTTATTGTTATATCTGTAGTTAAATACAGTATAAATCATATGGTGTGACAATCAAGTCATATGGCGTGACAAGCAGACATGTCACACCATTATGATTAAGTGTCACACCATATTACGTTTTCTGCATTTAGGTTTACCTTGAGGCTACTATGTACACATTAGCATGCTAACAGCATGCTAGCTATAACAAAGCAACCTAGATCTACATGGAAATATGACCAAAACTTCAAATAACTTAAGCTTTTTTTAATGAAAAGGTGTCACACCAACAGACATCCAAAGTGGTGAGTTTGTCAAAGTTTCAACAAGATGGCATTTCATGAAAATGTTAAAATCATAACTCACCTCAGACACCTGTCTTGCAGTTGTGCTGGGAGTGCTGAATAGCCTTACAGAAGAAGGACCTCTCTAGCCAATAGGTGTCCAAATAATTGCCTGTTTAATTTGTCCAAACTAGTGTCACACCAAATGATTTTGGTTTGGGGGACAAAATGTTTTTGATCAGAAATGACTGAAAACATTATGCTTTGACTTTGAAAAGATATAGGCTCACAAATAGACATTTTTTTTAGCCTAAATTCATTTTCAAATGATTTTTAGCAATTCTTTTTCTTAGTTTTATTCAAGTTCCCACTTTGAGAAACAAGGTCAGGACAGTCACACCATATGAGTTTTGCCATGTTTGGTTGAAAATTCTGAAGAAATGAGGAATGAAATGTTTTAATCTTGAGTAAGTTCACATAAAGCTTAATGTCCTGCACAATATTCAGAAGGTTTTTGACAAATATATTTTTTATTTATACATGTTTGACACCGAGGACAGCGAAAACGTTACGTCACGTCACCCACCCATATATAAGCTGGAAACCTCCTCTGCCATGAGGAAAACACAGATATATAAAGCTGGATACCTCCTCTGCCATGAGGAAAACACAGATATATAAAGCTGGATACCTCCTCTGCCATGAGGAAAACACAGATATATAAAGCTGGATACCTCCTCTGCCATGAGGAAAACACAGATATATAAAGCTGGATACCTCCTCTGCCATGAGGAAAACACAGATATATAAAGCTGGATACCTCCTCTGCCATGAGGAAAACACAGATATATAAAGCTGGATACCTCCTCTGCCATGAGGAAAACACAGATATATAAAGCTGGATACCTCCTCTGCCATGAGGAAAACACAGATATATAAAGCTGGATACCTCCTCTGCCATGAGGAAAACACAGATATATAAAGCTGGATACCTCCTCTGCCATGAGGAAAACACAGATATATAAAGCTGGATACCTCCTCTGCCATGAGGAAAACACAGATATATAAAGCTGGATACCTCCTCTGCCATGAGGAAAACACAGATATATAAAGCTGGATACCTCCTCTGCCATGAGGAAAACACAGATATATAAAGCTGGGTACCTCCTCTGCCATGAGGAAAACACAGATATATAAAGCTGGATACCTCCTCTGCCATGAGGAAAACACAGATATATAAAGCTGGATACCTCCTCTGCCATGAGGAAAACACAGATATATAAAGCTGGATACCTCCTCTGCCATGAGGAAAACACAGATATATAAAGCTGGATACCTCCTCTGCCATGAGGAAAACACAGATATATAAAGCTGGATACCTCCTCTGCCATGAGGAAAACACAGATATATAAAGCTGGGTACCTCCTCTGCCATGAGGAAAACACAGATATATAAAGCTGGATACCTCCTCTGCCATGAGGAAAACACAGATATATAAAGCTGGATACCTCCTCTGCCATGAGGAAAACACAGATATATAAAGCTGGATACCTCCTCTGCCATGAGGAAAACACAGATATATAAAGCTGGATACCTCCTCTGCCATGAGGAAAACACAGATATATAAAGCTGGATACCTCCTCTGCCATGAGGAAAACACAGATATATAAAGCTGGATACCTCCTCTGCCATGAGGAAAACACAGATATATAAAGCTGGATACCTCCTCTGCCATGAGGAAAACACAGATATATAAAGCTGGATACCTCCTCTGCCATGAGGAAAACACAGATATATAAAGCTGGATACCTCCTCTGCCATGAGGAAAACACAGATATATAAAGCTGGATACCTCCTCTGCCATGAGGAAAACACAGATATATAAAGCTGGATACCTCCTCTGCCATGAGGAAAACACAGATATATAAAGCTGGATACCTCCTCTGCCATGAGGAAAACACAGATATATAAAGCTGGATACCTCCTCTGCCATGAGGAAAACACAGATATATAAAGCTGGATACCTCCTCTGCCATGAGGAAAACACAGATATATAAAGCTGGATACCTCCTCTGCCATGAGGAAAACACAGATATATAAAGCTGGATACCTCCTCTGCCATGAGGAAAACACAGATATATAAAGCTGGATACCTCCTCTGCCATGAGGAAAACACAGATATATAAAGCTGGATACCTCCTCTGCCATGAGGAAAACACAGATATATAAAGCTGGATACCTCCTCTGCCATGAGGAAAACACAGATATATAAAGCTGGATACCTCCTCTGCCATGAGGAAAACACAGATATATAAAGCTGGATACCTCCTCTGCCATGAGGAAAACACAGATATATAAAGCTGGATACCTCCTCTGCCATGAGGAAAACACAGATATATAAAGCTGGATACCTCCTCTGCCATGAGGAAAACACAGATATATAAAGCTGGATACCTCCTCTGCCATGAGGAAAACACGGATATATAAAGCTGGATACCTCCTCTGCCATGAGGAAAACACAGATATATAAAGCTGGATACCTCCTCTGCCATGAGGAAAACACAGATATATAAAGCTGGATACCTCCTCTGCCATGAGGAAAACACAGATATATAAAGCTGGATACCTCCTCTGCCATGAGGAAAACACAGATATATAAAGCTGGATACCTCCTCTGCCATGAGGAAAACACAGATATATCAAGCTGGATACCTCCTCTGCCATGAGGAAAACACAGATATATAAAGCTGATACCTCCTCTGCCATGAGGAAAACACAGATATATCAAGCTGGATACCTCCTCTGCCATGAGGAAAACACAGATATATAAAGCTGGATACCTCCTCTGCCATGAGGAAAACACAGATATATAAAGCTGGATACCTCCTCTGCCATGAGGAAAACACAGATATATAAAGCTGGATACCTCCTCTGCCATGAGGAAAACACAGATATATAAAGCTGGATACCTCCTCTGCCATGAGGAAAACACAGATATATAAAGCTGGATACCTCCTCTGCCATGAGGAAAACACAGATATATAAAGCTGGATACCTCCTCTGCCATGAGGAAAACACAGATATATAAAGCTGGATACCTCCTCTGCCATGAGGAAAACACAGATATATAAAGCTGGATACCTCCTCTGCCATGAGGAAAACACAGATATATAAAGCTGGATACCTCCTCTGCCATGAGGAAAACACAGATATATAAAGCTGGATACCTCCTCTGCCATGAGGAAAACACAGATATATAAAGCTGGATACCTCCTCTGCCATGAGGAAAACACAGATATATAAAGCTGGATACCTCCTCTGCCATGAGGAAAACACAGATATATAAAGCTGGATACCTCCTCTGCCATGAGGAAAACACAGATATATAAAGCTGGATACCTCCTCTGCCATGAGGAAAACACAGATATATAAAGCTGGATACCTCCTCTGCCATGAGGAAAACACAGATATATAAAGCTGGATACCTCCTCTGCCATGAGGAAAACACAGATATATAAAGCTGGATACCTCCTCTGCCATGAGGAAAACACAGATATATAAAGCTGGATACCTCCTCTGCCATGAGGAAAACACAGATATATAAAGCTGGATACCTCCTCTGCCATGAGGAAAACACAGATATATAAAGCTGGATACCTCCTCTGCCATGAGGAAAACACAGATATATAAAGCTGGATACCTCCTCTGCCATGAGGAAAACACAGATATATAAAGCTGGATACCTCCTCTGCCATGAGGAAAACACAGATATATAAAGCTGGATACCTCCTCTGCCATGAGGAAAACACAGATATATAAAGCTGGATACCTCCTCTGCCATGAGGAAAACACAGATATATAAAGCTGGATACCTCCTCTGCCATGAGGAAAACACAGATATATAAAGCTGATACCTCCTCTGCCATGAGGAAAACACAGATATATAAAGCTGGATACCTCCTCTGCCATGAGGAAAACACAGATATATAAAGCTGGATACCTCCTCTGCCATGAGGAAAACACAGATATATAAAGCTGGATACCTCCTCTGCCATGAGGAAAACACAGATATATAAAGCTGGATACCTCCTCTGCCATGAGGAAAACACAGATATATAAAGCTGGATACCTCCTCTGCCATGAGGAAAACACAGATATATAAAGCTGGATACCTCCTCTGCCATGAGGAAAACACAGATATATAAAGCTGGATACCTCCTCTGCCATGAGGAAAACACAGATATATAAAGCTGGATACCTCCTCTGCCATGAGGAAAACACAGATATATAAAGCTGGATACCTCCTCTGCCATGAGGAAAACACAGATATATAAAGCTGGATACCTCCTCTGCCATGAGGAAAACACAGATATATAAAGCTGGATACCTCCTCTGCCATGAGGAAAACACAGATATATAAAGCTGGATACCTCCTCTGCCATGAGGAAAACACAGATATATAAAGCTGGATACCTCCTCTGCCATGAGGAAAACACAGATATATAAAGCTGGATACCTCCTCTGCCATGAGGAAAACACAGATATATAAAGCTGATACCTCCTCTGCCATGAGGAAAACACAGATATATAAAGCTGGATACCTCCTCTGCCATGAGGAAAACACAGATATATAAAGCTGGATACCTCCTCTGCCATGAGGAAAACACAGATATATAAAGCTGGATACCTCCTCTGCCATGAGGAAAACACAGATATATAAAGCTGGATACCTCCTCTGCCATGAGGAAAACACAGATATATAAAGCTGGATACCTCCTCTGCCATGAGGAAAACACAGATATATAAAGCTGGATACCTCCTCTGCCATGAGGAAAACACAGATATATAAAGCTGGATACCTCCTCTGCCATGAGGAAAACACAGATATATAAAGCTGGATACCTCCTCTGCCATGAGGAAAACACAGATATATAAAGCTGGATACCTCCTCTGCCATGAGGAAAACACAGATATATAAAGCTGGATACCTCCTCTGCCATGAGGAAAACACAGATATATAAAGCTGGATACCTCCTCTGCCATGAGGAAAACACAGATATATAAAGCTGGATACCTCCTCTGCCATGAGGAAAACACAGATATATAAAGCTGGATACCTCCTCTGCCATGAGGAAAACACAGATATATAAAGCTGGATACCTCCTCTGCCATGAGGAAAACACAGATATATAAAGCTGGATACCTCCTCTGCCATGAGGAAAACACAGATATATAAAGCTGGATACCTCCTCTGCCATGAGGAAAACACAGATATATAAAGCTGGATACCTCCTCTGCCATGAGGAAAACACAGATATATAAAGCTGGATACCTCCTCTGCCATGAGGAAAACACAGATATATAAAGCTGGATACCTCCTCTGCCATGAGGAAAACACAGATATATAAAGCTGGATACCTCCTCTGCCATGAGGAAAACACAGATATATAAAGCTGGATACCTCCTCTGCCATGAGGAAAACACAGATATATAAAGCTGGATACCTCCTCTGCCATGAGGAAAACACAGATATATAAAGCTGGATACCTCCTCTGCCATGAGGAAAACACAGATATATAAAGCTGGATACCTCCTCTGCCATGAGGAAAACACAGATATATAAAGCTGGGTACCTCCTCTGCCATGAGGAAAACACAGATATATAAAGCTGGGTACCTCCTCTGCCATGAGGAAAACACAGATATATAAAGCTGGATACCTCCTCTGCCATGAGGAAAACACAGATATATAAAGCTGGATACCTCCTCTGCCATGAGGAAAACACAGATATATAAAGCTGGATACCTCCTCTGCCATGAGGAAAACACAGATATATAAAGCTGGATACCTCCTCTGCCATGAGGAAAACACAGATATATAAAGCTGGATACCTCCTCTGCCATGAGGAAAACACAGATATATAAAGCTGGATACCTCCTCTGCCATGAGGAAAACACAGATATATAAAGCTGGATACCTCCTCTGCCATGAGGAAAACACAGATATATAAAGCTGGATACCTCCTCTGCCATGAGGAAAACACAGATATATAAAGCTGGATACCTCCTCTGCCATGAGGAAAACACAGATATATAAAGCTGGATACCTCCTCTGCCATGAGGAAAACACAGATATATAAAGCTGGATACCTCCTCTGCCATGAGGAAAACACAGATATATAAAGCTGGATACCTCCTCTGCCATGAGGAAAACACAGATATATAAAGCTGGATACCTCCTCTGCCATGAGGAAAACACAGATATATAAAGCTGGATACCTCCTCTGCCATGAGGAAAACACAGATATATAAAGCTGGATACCTCCTCTGCCATGAGGAAAACACAGATATATAAAGCTGGATACCTCCTCTGCCATGAGGAAAACACAGATATATAAAGCTGGATACCTCCTCTGCCATGAGGAAAACACAGATATATAAAGCTGGATACCTCCTCTGCCATGAGGAAAACACAGATATATAAAGCTGGATACCTCCTCTGCCATGAGGAAAACACAGATATATAAAGCTGGATACCTCCTCTGCCATGAGGAAAACACAGATATATAAAGCTGGATACCTCCTCTGCCATGAGGAAAACACAGATATATAAAGCTGGATACCTCCTCTGCCATGAGGAAAACACAGATATATAAAGCTGGATACCTCCTCTGCCATGAGGAAAACACAGATATATAAAGCTGGATACCTCCTCTGCCATGAGGAAAACACAGATATATAAAGCTGATACCTCCTCTGCCATGAGGAAAACACAGATATATAAAGCTGGATACCTCCTCTGCCATGAGGAAAACACAGATATATAAAGCTGATACCTCCTCTGCCATGAGGAAAACACAGATATATAAAGCTGGATACCTCCTCTGCCATGAGGAAAACACAGATATATAAAGCTGATACCTCCTCTGCCATGAGGAAAACACAGATATATAAAGCTGGATACCTCCTCTGCCATGAGGAAAACACAGATATATAAAGCTGGATACCTCCTCTGCCATGAGGAAAACACAGATATATAAAGCTGGATACCTCCTCTGCCATGAGGAAAACACAGATATATAAAGCTGGATACCTCCTCTGCCATGAGGAAAACACAGATATATAAAGCTGGATACCTCCTCTGCCATGAGGAAAACACAGATATATAAAGCTGGATACCTCCTCTGCCATGAGGAAAACACAGATATATAAAGCTGGATACCTCCTCTGCCATGAGGAAAACACAGATATATAAAGCTGGATACCTCCTCTGCCATGAGGAAAACACAGATATATAAAGCTGGATACCTCCTCTGCCATGAGGAAAACACAGATATATAAAGCTGGATACCTCCTCTGCCATGAGGAAAACACAGATATATAAAGCTGGATACCTCCTCTGCCATGAGGAAAACACAGATATATAAAGCTGGATACCTCCTCTGCCATGAGGAAAACACAGATATATAAAGCTGGATACCTCCTCTGCCATGAGGAAAACACAGATATATAAAGCTGGATACCTCCTCTGCCATGAGGAAAACACAGATATATAAAGCTGGATACCTCCTCTGCCATGAGGAAAACACAGATATATAAAGCTGGATACCTCCTCTGCCATGAGGAAAACACAGATATATAAAGCTGGATACCTCCTCCTCTGCCATGAGGAAAACACAGATATATAAAGCTGGATACCTCCTCCTCTGCCATGAGGAAAACACAGATATATAAAGCTGGATACCTCCTCCTCTGCCGATGCAGTTGGTAAAACAGGACTGGCGGAAGGAAGGCACTCTGCTGCCCCCTGCAGTGGGAAAGAGGGAGCATCTGATTGGCCTACCCACAGACATATAAAGCTAGACGCCTCCTTCGGCTAGGGGGCGTATGCATCTAGCAACTAAGGGAATCTTCGTCGCTTCCGTGTTCATTGCTTCCGCGTGCGTCACACATACGGAAGTTGGTAAGCCAATCAGAGGCAGGTAGGGGCTGGTCTTTACGTATGCAGCCTATAAGAACAGCTGAGCAGCGCAACATCGGAACTGGCTCTCTTGAATTGAATTGTGGTCCTTGGATACGTCACGGAAAAGACACGCTGTGATTGGCCAGTAGTCACTTTGACTGACAGTGTTCCCTTGGTTTTTTCAGGAAGTCCGGACTAGAACTTTTGCACATCGCTCCAATTAACTGCAGAGGCGAACGAGGCATCTAGCTCTTTATATCTGTGGGCCTACCCATTCCCATTCCCATTCTGTGAATTCAGGAAGCTTGCCAGTCATCTTTTACCAACGCCCCAGAGGTGGAGGAGGCGTGTCTACCTTTCTATGGGGAGAGTGTTTTCAGCTGGTGTTTCAGTCCGAGTGTATCAAAGGGTGCGTTCGGAAATGCACACCGGGTGTGTGCTCAGTGTAGTGAGTGCCTAAACCTAACCCTAATCCTAACCCTAACCTCAGTAAAACTATGCCTAAACCTAACCCTAACCCTAACCAGAACCGGTGTGCATTTCCGAACGCACCCTTTGATACACTCGGACTGAAACACCAGCAGAAAACACTCCCCCTTTCTATGTCTATGGAGCCATCTTTAAAAATGGAGGGATTGTGCCTGTGGACCAACTTGAGGTTGATTCTCAATAAATCAACTGCTAGTTTCTCCAATTCTTATCAGTTTCTTGCCTAACTATTATAGGTCACTACCAGGCCTGTAATGTCATAATGTTAGTGTGTCTATTATAGGTCACTACCAGGCCTGTAATGTCATAATGTTAGTGTGTCTGAGCAAAACAATGACTTAAAGTATTATAGGTCACTACCAGGCCTGTAATGTCATAATGTTAGTGTGTCTGAGCAAAACAATGACTTAAAGTATTATAGGTCACTACCAGGCCTGTAATGTCATAATGTTAGTGTGTCTGAGCAAAACAATGACTTAAAGTATTATAGGTCACTACCAGGCCTGTAATGTCATAATGTTAGTGTGTCTGAGCAAAACAATGATTTAAAGTATTATAGGTCACTACCAGGCCTGTAATGTCATAATGTTAGTGTGTCTGAGCAAAACAATGACTTAAAGTATTATAGGTCACTACCAGGCCTGTAATGTCATAATGTTATTATAGGTCACTACCAGGCCTGTAATGTCATAATGTTAGTGTGTCTGAGCAAAACAATGACTTAAAGTATTATAGGTCACTACCAGGCCTGTAATGTCATAATGTTAGTGTGTCTGAGCAAAACAATGACTTAAAGTATTATAGGTCACTACCAGGCCTGTAATGTCATAATGTTATTATAGGTCACTACCAGGCCTGTAATGTCATAATGTTATTATAGGTCACTACCAGGCCTGTAATGTCATAATGTTAGTGTGTCTATTATAGGTCACTACCAGGCCTGTAATGTCATAATGTTAGTGTGTCTATTATAGGTCACTACCAGGCCTGTAATGTCATAATGTTAGTGTGTCTATTATAGGTCACTACCAGGCCTGTAATGTCATAATGTTAGTGTGTCTATTATAGGTCACTACCAGGCCTGTAATGTCATAATGTTAGTGTGTCTATTATAAGTCACTACCAGGCCTGTAATGTCATAATGTTAGTGTGTCTATTATAGGTCACTACCAGGCCTGTGATGTCATAATGTTAGTGTGTCTATTATAGGTCACTACCAGGCCTGTAATGTCATAATGTTAGTGTGTCTATTATAGGTCACTACCAGGCCTGTAATGTCATAATGTTAGTGTGTCTATTATAGGTCACTACCAGGCCTGTAATGTCATAATGTTAGTGTGTCTATTATAGGTCACTACCAGGCCTGTAATGTCATAATGTTAGTGTGTCTATTATAGGTCACTACCAGGCCTGTAATGTCATAATGTTAGTGTGTCTATTATAGGTCACTACCAGGCCTGTAATGTCATAATGTTAGTGTGTCTATTATAGGTCACTACCAGGCCTGTAATGTCATAATGTTAGTGTGTCTATTATAGGTCACTACCAGGCCTGTAATGTCATAATGTTAGTGTGTCTATTATAGGTCACTACCAGGCCTGTAATGTCATAATGTTAGTGTGTCTGAGCAAAACAATGACTTAAAGTATTATAGGTCACTACCAGGCCTGTAATGTCATAATGTTAGTGTGTCTATTATAGGTCACTACCAGGCCTGTAATGTCATAATGTTAGTGTGTCTATTATAGGTCACTACCAGGCCTGTAATGTCATAATGTTAGTGTGTCTATTATAGGTCACTACCAGGCCTGTAATGTCATAATGTTAGTGTGTCTATTATAGGTCACTACCAGGCCTGTAATGTCATAATGTTAGTGTGTCTATTATAGGTCACTACCAGGCCTGTAATGTCATAATGTTAGTGTGTCTATTATAGGTCACTACCAGGCCTGTAATGTCATAATGTTAGTGTGTCTATTATAGGTCACTACCAGGCCTGTAATGTCATAATGTTAGTGTGTCTATTATAGGTCACTACCAGGCCTGTAATGTCATAATGTTAGTGTGTCTGAGCTAACTATTATAGGTCACTACCAGGCCTGTAATGTCATAATGTTAGTGTGTCTATTATAGGTCACTACCAGGCCTGTAATGTCATAATGTTAGTGTGTCTATTATAGGTCACTACCAGGCCTGTAATGTCATAATGTTAGTGTGTCTATTATAGGTCACTACCAGGCCTGTAATGTCATAATGTTAGTGTGTCTATTATAGGTCACTACCAGGCCTGTAATGTCATAATGTTAGTGTGTCTATTATAGGTCACTACCAGGCCTGTAATGTCATAATGTTAGTGTGTCTATTATAGGTCACTACCAGGCCTGTAATGTCATAATGTTAGTGTGTCTATTATAGGTCACTACCAGGCCTGTAATGTCATAATGTTAGTGTGTCTATTATAGGTCACTACCAGGCCTGTAATGTCATAATGTTAGTGTGTCTATTATAGGTCACTACCAGGCCTGTAATGTCATAATGTTAGTGTGTCTATTATAGGTCACTACCAGGCCTGTAATGTCATAATGTTAGTGTGTCTATTATAGGTCACTACCAGGCCTGTAATGTCATAATGTTAGTGTGTCTATTATAGGTCACTACCAGGCCTGTAATGTCATAATGTTAGTGTGTCTATTATAGGTCACTACCAGGCCTGTAATGTCATAATGTTAGTGTGTCTATTATAGGTCACTACCAGGCCTGTGATGTCATAATGTTAGTGTGTCTATTATAGGTCACTACCAGGCCTGTAATGTCATAATGTTAGTGTGTCTATTATAGGTCACTACCAGGCCTGTAATGTCATAATGTTAGTGTGTCTATTATAGGTCACTACCAGGCCTGTAATGTCATAATGTTAGTGTGTCTATTATAGGTCACTACCAGGCCTGTGATGTCATAATGTTAGTGTGTCTATTATAGGTCACTACCAGGCCTGTAATGTCATAATGTTAGTGTGTCTATTATAGGTCACTACCAGGCCTGTAATGTCATAATGTTAGTGTGTCTATTATAGGTCACTACCAGGCCTGTAATGTCATAATGTTAGTGTGTCTATTATAGGTCACTACCAGGCCTGTAATGTCATAATGTTAGTGTGTCTATTATAGGTCACTACCAGGCCTGTAATGTCATAATGTTAGTGTGTCTATTATAGGTCACTACCAGGCCTGTAATGTCATAATGTTAGTGTGTCTACTATTATAGGTCACTACCAGGCCTGTAATGTCATAATGTTAGTGTGTCTATTATAGGTCACTACCAGGCCTGTAATGTCATAATGTTAGTGTGTCTATTATAGGTCACTACCAGGCCTGTAATGTCATAATGTTAGTGTGTCTATTATAGGTCACTACCAGGCCTGTAATGTCATAATGTTAGTGTGTCTATTATAGGTCACTACCAGGCCTGTAATGTCATAATGTTAGTGTGTCTATTATAGGTCACTACCAGGCCTGTAATGTCATAATGTTAGTGTGTCTATTATAGGTCACTACCAGGCCTGTAATGTCATAATGTTAGTGTGTCTATTATAGGTCACTACCAGGCCTGTAATGTCATAATGTTAGTGTGTCTACTATTATAGGTCACTACCAGGCCTGTAATGTCATAATGTTAGTGTGTCTATTATAGGTCACTACCAGGCCTGTAATGTCATAATGTTAGTGTGTCTACTATTATAGGTCACTACCAGGCCTGTAATGTCATAATGTTAGTGTGTCTATTATAGGTCACTACCAGGCCTGTAATGTCATAATGTTAGTGTGTCTATTATAGGTCACTACCAGGCCTGTAATGTCATAATGTTAGTGTGTCTATTATAGGTCACTACCAGGCCTGTAATGTCATAATGTTAGTGTGTCTATTATAGGTCACTACCAGGCCTGTAATGTCATAATGTTAGTGTGTCTATTATAGGTCACTACCAGGCCTGTAATGTCATAATGTTAGTGTGTCTATTATAGGTCACTACCAGGCCTGTAATGTCATAATGTTAGTGTGTCTATTATAGGTCACTACCAGGCCTGTAATGTCATAATGTTAGTGTGTCTATTATAGGTCACTACCAGGCCTGTAATGGCATAATGTTAGTGTGTCTATTATAGGTCACTACCAGGCCTGTAATGTCATAATGTTAGTGTGTCTATTATAGGTCACTACCAGGCCTGTAATGTCATAATGTTAGTGTGTCTATTATAGGTCACTACCAGGCCTGTAATGTCATAATGTTAGTGTGTCTATTATAGGTCACTACCAGGCCTGTAATGTCATAATGTTAGTGTGTCTATTATAGGTCACTACCAGGCCTGTAATGTCATAATGTTAGTGTGTCTATTATAGGTCACTACCAGGCCTGTAATGTCATAATGTTAGTGTGTCTATTATAGGTCACTACCAGGCCTGTAATGTCATAATGTTAGTGTGTCTATTATAGGTCACTACCAGGCCTGTAATGTCATAATGTTAGTGTGTCTATTATAGGTCACTACCAGGCCTGTAATGTCATAATGTTAGTGTGTCTATTATAGGTCACTACCAGGCCTGTAATGTCATAATGTTAGTGTGTCTATTATAGGTCACTACCAGGCCTGTAATGTCATAATGTTAGTGTGTCTATTATAGGTCACTACCAGGCCTGTAATGTCATAATGTTAGTGTGTCTATTATAGGTCACTACCAGGCCTGTAATGTCATAATGTTAGTGTGTCTATTATAGGTCACTACCAGGCCTGTAATGTCATAATGTTAGTGTGTCTATTATAGGTCACTACCAGGCCTGTGATGTCATAATGTTAGTGTGTCTATTATAGGTCACTACCAGGCCTGTAATGTCATAATGTTAGTGTGTCTGAGCAAAACAATGACTTAAAGTATCTGGAGAGAAAGAAGGGGAAGACAGACAGACAGACAGACAGACAGACAGACAGACAGACAGACAGACATACAGACAATGCATGGAGTGAAGGCGTGCTCATTAACCCTCACTAAACTATTTAATGTTTTGAACCCATTGTTGTGTGTGTGTGTGTGTGTGTGTGTGTGTGTGTGTGTGTGTGTGTGTGTGTGTGTGTGTGTGTGTGTGTGTGTGTGTGTGTGTGTGTGTTTGTACATCATGGTAACATGTTGAATCTCTTTTTTTTTTTACAGGCGGACGAGAACCCACTATCTGAACAGAGTGTAGCACAGGTGACACACACACACACACACACACACACACACACACACACACACACACACACACACACACACACACACACACACACACACAGACACACACACACACACACACACACACACACTCCTAACTCCATTGGATCGTCAAACTTGCTTACTGAAGTCACTCAGGATAAAGACTGATAAATGCCTGCTGTGTAAATTGTAGTCGCAGAACATTTTCTGTCACAGTTTGAGGTGCCGGCTTCATGAAGCTGGATATTTCTGAATCTAGAAATCTTTTGCTGCTGTTGGGGCTTGCAGCCACACGAAACTGGATATTTTTGAATCCGGATAAATAAGTGGAGAGATTAAAAAATATCCGATTCACTGGATCCGTGTAGACAGGGAACCCGGATATCTCTGAAGACTTTACTGTGTGCGTGCTTGTTAGACCTAGATATCTTTGTCGTGTGGACCTATAGATATTTTTATATGTGGATATCTGAAAAACCGGGATATATGAAATATCCAGCTCCGTGTAGCCATGGCCTTAGGTGGTGAAATTAACCCTGTTTGCATTCACACCTAACTGCCAGGGACGTGCTGGCCCTTGGGAAAAGCGGGACAACCCCTGAACGGCCGGTTCATTCCCGGCTGGTCCAGGCCGGCCATTAGGAATAAATATTAAACTGTTTGCACAAAAGTAACAATTAAACTGTTTGCGCAAAAGTAACAATTAAACTGTTTGCACAAAAGTAACAATTAAACTGTTTGCACAAAAGTAGTGAAAACAGCAGATTTGCTGTTTTCACTAGTTTAGATCATTTTTAAAATGATAAATACAAAACCAAACGGTTTTGGACACACAAGGTTTCCACCCGACAACGACGAAATATAACTCATGTAATTGGCCCACTGGCTTGTCACTTGTCATGATCTGAAACGGCAAATCTTTGAGTAGCAGCAGCAGCGCTATGGAGAGAGATCTCTCTCTATAGCGCTGCAATGAGGGCCTCTGCAACTCTTTTTCCCGGGCTGAATCAGGGGCCCAGCACGTCCCTGCTCACTGCCCTACTGCATGACTGGATAACATCTGTGTGTGTGTGTGTGTGTGTGTGTGTGTGTGTGTGTGTGTGTGTGTGTGTGTGTGTGTGTGTGTGTGTGTGTGTGTGTGTGTGTGTGTGTGTGTGTTGTATGTGTGTGTGCTTCTCTAACTGATGTTGTGTTTAATCCTAACAGCACATTACTGACAAACTGGCTTTGACTACTAATGTGAGTTATGTCTGCACGCACGCACACCCACGCACACACACCCGCACACACACACACACACTCTCCCACACACACACACACACACAGGTTCTCTTTTGTTCCAATTAAGTGAGGTCCATGTGCCATCTGCTGGACGAACATGGTATTGCCTTTCTGTAGTTCCAGCTCCAACATGGAGGGTTGGTTTAGATCTTTATCAATCCAGGGATTCTCAAGATCTAATTTCAGGGACCCCCAGTTACTGTACAGGCACGTGCACACATAGACATCAAATGGGGGCTTGAGCCCCTGCCCTTTTACAGATCTGTAAAAAAGTGCCCCCTCCAGACCATGAATGCTGTTTTTACAATGAGAAAGAGAGGAGAGATTCTTGCACTCAAACAGTTAAAGGAGAAGGACGGACGTGGAAACGGGGTACTTTAATTCATTTCAAAATGTTAAAAGCTGACATGTTTTGACCTCGCAGGGTCTTCATCAGGGCATACAGTTTTTACTATGGTGAAAGAAATACAAATGTCCTCTTTCCATGCCATACCTGAAGGCAGCATTCAAGAAACTCTCCTGAACTTGAATGCAGCATTCAAGTTCTTTTAACCATTCAATTCAAGTTTCTTTTAGCTCACTTACTGCCAATTTAAAATGCCCCTCGAGTGGCACTAGTGCCAGAAGCCTCCATAGACTCCCATGTAATTTATAGTGCACAGATCATGCACGCCCATGCACAGATCATGCACAATGTTTGTGCAGGCTGTTCACAGCTTTCAAACAAAAAAAAAAGATTGGAAATCCGTTCAGGCATTCATGATTTATCAGGCATAATGTTTTCTTCAGATGTAAACAAAAATGGCTGCCATGTTTGAAAGATGGGGTTGTATGGGGGGTGGAACATGCAAAATCGCGATTGAAATCATGTTTACTAGATTTAATTGGGTCCAAAAAAAATATATATATTTTTATTTTTTTTCTAAGTAAAAGTCGCCCAAAGTCGCTTGGCAGGGAACTCCATAGTGAGAAAGTTGCTCTAAAAGTCGCCTGGCACTGTATGAGTTAACCAAAAATATCACTTATCCTACTTTAAAGGAGTAGTTCACAAAAATAAACAAAATACAAACAAAACATATTATCCGGTTGGAGTGAGTCTCTACTGACCGCTGCCCCGGTCATCAAATCTTCATCTCAGGACTGTGACAAAAACTGTCTCCATGAACTCAAGCCTTCATAGGGAGTGTAACCGAAAGATTAAGTCTTTTTTGAGAACTTCTCCTATCAGTTCACATGTCCAGACAGACACACATGCAGGTACAGTAGATCTCAGGCATATGTCCAGATGTCACACTGCAGAGCTCAGACAGGACAAGAGAGACACACTGAAAGGACTGATGTTTCTCTTCTCTTCTCTTCTCTTCTCTTCTCTTCTCTTCTCTTCTCTTCTCTTCTCTTCTCTTCTCTTCTCTCCATTGTTCAGGTGTTGCATTCAGCCAAGGAGCAGATCAAATGGTCCATCCTGAAATGATGCTCCTCCATCTCCAAACACCTGGAGCTCTGCTACCATGTACTGAAACCCTCCACACCACCAGGTCTACAGGCCAACGCTCACTTACTGTCTAAATCTATAAACTATTACTGTTATTTATGTCCATTATCTGTTACCCCTTTTAACAGCAGGCGACAGCCGGCGACTCTGGGCGATGTTGTCCAAAAGTTACATTATTTTCATGTTTTTAGGCGATGTTTTCCACCATCGCCTCATGGCCGGCTATCGCCAGTAGTTGCCGGATCCCGTTGACAAATAACGCACTTCTGGAAAATACCTCCGACCGTCTCCCGCTGTTAGAACGCACCGTGAGGCTCCATATTAGAGGAGTAACGGTAGGTTTTCACAGCGATGCGGGTTGATGACACAACACACGGACGATCCTCGTTCATTTCTAAAAACAACAGGGTAGCCAGTTAGTCAAACGTGTGAAATATGTACGGCTGTGGAGGGTTTATCTTCTAAGGGAAATAAGTTATTATTATTATGGATATTAAGTGAGTGAATGCAATGATTCATGTGTTGTAAGCTTGTAGATCTGTTATTTCTGCTATTTTTATATTTAACATATTTTCTACATGGAAACGAACATGGAGATCACAACGATTTAAGCAAAAATAATAGAGATTAGATTATTAAAACTGTCACAGGCCTAACGGTTTCAAGCCACACCAGAAGTAGTTGCTGCTGTTTTGCAGATCCATGTTTAGATCGTTGGATCTATAAACCCACGCATCAATACAGTGTTGATTTTGTCAACTGAAACTATGACGAGAAATGCTTGTCTGAAAGTAGCAGATCTACAAGCTCACAAACTAAAAGCTTATAGATCTGCTATTTTCAGCATGCAACCAAGTGTAAAATCAGGCATTACGACGCCATCAAGGCACCAACAAAATAGATTTTAGTAAAACTAAAAACTAAAACTAGACTAAAACAAACATTTCAGACGACTAAAATGAGACTAAAACTAAATAAAAAATGCTGTCAAAATCAACACTTCATCGATGTGATGACTGTATCGTTACACCCCTAATAACCAGGTCAACTCTGTCCTTCAGAGCACAGATATTTATTTAATAAATGAACCGGTACGGTACAGAGCTCCTCTCCTATTGGTCGATATAGTTGTTTAGTATGATAGCTGGTGCACCAGGTAGCCAATCAGCAGAGGTCTTATTGGTAGGTCAGTAGAACAGTAGAAAGAGAGATGAATTTGAAGTTACATATTCTGAACTTTACCAAAGTTTATTGTTACACTTGAAATGGAAATACAAGTTACTGCTGTTAAATACGGTGAAGGATTTTTTTAAATTATGTAAAAATTATAAATATTAAAGTTATACAAGCTAATAATAATAATAATAATAGGTGGTTGTTTTTAAAAGGTAATTAGTGGCTGATATAAATAAAGTACGGTTTTGGGGGTGAGAAAGCAAAGCAAAGTGCAAACGTTCATTAAAGGACAACTTTATTTTTATTTATTTTTTACAACAAAGGTTCATATTTTAGATTGTAATTAGAGAAAAGAAAAGATGAGTGTTAAAATGTTTTCATTTACTGCTTTCTATTGTTTTAGTGATTTTGATTTCAGTCTGTGGGGGCATGCGTAGAAGTGGCTAAATATGTGTTTTTAGACACAATAAGCCATTGATTTCTTTATTACTATTTACAGTAACACCCACTGAAATCGTTAAAAATGCTAAAATTATAGAAAGCATTATAACTCATCTTTTCTTTTTCCTAATTACAATGTAAAATATGAACCCAATGTTACATACAATGTTGTCCTTTAACCATTTAAACCCTGCCTAAACTTTGCCTTACGACCGATGGCCAAAAGTAGCCTAGATCTACAAGCTCTAGATCTAAAAGCTCTAGATCTACAAGCTCACACGTTAGAGAAAGTTGGCCTGTAAAGAGGTTAATGACATCATAATGATATGTTAATGACATGCATTAATACTTAATTAATAATGAATAACTAATTAATGAATGTTTTGAATGCACTACATGAGGAGATAGCATTGTGTATCATTTTACCATAACATTATGTAGCGTTGTGTTACATTGTGTATCATTTGTGCGTTACATCGTGGGTTTCTGTTATGGAAATGTAATCTGTTTAATTTATTTAAAATCATATTTAGCCTTGTTTTGTTAATCTCCAGAAGAACTGACACAGTGAAACATCCTTTATTAAACCACATTCAAAATACTATTTCTTTGACTAAACGGCACAAAATGTTTCTCAAACCACAGTGAAGAAAAGCTCTATTTTTAACCCCTTCAACCCTGTGCATGCTGTGGTTAGATGGAGAACCCCAGGGCTCTGTGCTAGGTCCCCCTCATGATTTAATGCACACTAAAAACACATCTGCAATTTTATTTTTCCTTCATAGGTCTTACCAGTGATATGAAGGCTCTGTTCTATTTAATGTCAAGGAGTTATACTCCCATAAGGGGTCATTTGGAACTCCCCCATTGATCATTATTGTGTCATTGATAACAACCTGTGAAGGAAGTAAGAAAGAGGGGTCCCATCCTCTTTTACAGTACACTTTAAGACATAATAAGACAGAATAAAGCCATAATAAGAAATAATGTGTTGGTAATTAGAGCTAATATATTTTATTAGACAGAATAGTAGAAAGAGCGAATACATTCTCTGGCACCGTCACCTGCCGCGGAACTGCAGCGGCAGACACTGCCGCACGACCGCTAGTTCGACCAGCAGTCGCACTGCATCGCCGGCGATAGGACCAGCAGTCCGTGCGGTGGTGGCTGAGACAGAATAGCAGAGAGCGAATACATTATCTGGCACCGGCATCGCTGGTAACTTTCGCGGCAGCCACCACCGCACGGACGGGCAGTTTACCGCTACGGGACCTGCCGGTCCGTGCGGCGGCCGCCGGTCCTACTGGCGGGACTGCTGCCTATCGCCGGCGATGCAGTGCGACTGCTGGTCGAACTAGCGGTCGTGCGGCAGTGTCTGCCGCTGCAGTTCCGCGGCAGGTGACGGTGCCAGAGAATGTATTCGCTCTTTCTACTATTCTGTCTTTGTTTCTGTCTAATAAAATATATTATTATGTCTTAAAGTGTACTGTAAAAGAGGATGGGACCCAAAGAGGCCCAGTTTCTTCCCAGCAGGGAGCCTGTCAGGCTGCTAGGGTTCATGTGGTTAAAGTCAGCCTCACTGAGTGCATGTGGACTGATTTGAACATTAATGAAGCTGCTTTTTATTACATGTTGTCCATTACATGTTTATTACATGTCTATTACATGTCTCTACACAGCATCACTGAAGGGACCTGAACAAACAATATTAATTCGTAACAAACAATTCTGATGATGTACATTTGTTTGCCAGTCATAGAATAACGGTATATTTTTATTAACAATAGAATGCCAATTCTGCTTTGTTTTTTTAGATAATATATATATTTTCAAAGATTGGAAATCCAAAGAGAAGAGTGGAAATATTTGTGTTTGTGTATGTATTTTGCAAAAAGAAAGAAAAACAAAAAAAAAGTGATGTTGTTTCTTTCTTTCTGTGTGTGTGACTGATAAATAAAACAGTTTGTACTATTTTTCGCCGACTTCTATTTTCGGGTTTGGATTTCATTTGATTAAAAAAAAAAGAACATTGAAATAAAGGGGTCCACCCTATGTTCCCCAGGTTCTATGTTCCCCACAGGTTAACCTGCATTAGTTTTACTGAGGTTAGGGTTAGGGTTAGGTTTAGGTGGTAAGAAAGTGGGGAACATGGAACCTGGGGAACATGTCCTGAAATAAATGTCCCTTCACTGAGAGAGAGATGAAGCAGGGACCCCTTGAGAGAGAGATGAAGCAGGGACCCCCACTACATATTGTGTACAATTGAGTTTTCATAGATGACTTCATAATTGTTTTACAGCACTATCAATATGCTTTGTGTTGGATTCATGTTAAAGGAGAATTTCGGCCTAGAAGGTTATTTTGCCTCTAGTTTGCATTTTTCTCTCTCTCAAAGGTTGTCTGGATTGGGAATCGAACCGGCGTCCATGCCCATGTGGCATTGCCCAAGTGGTATGCAACTGGACCAGTAGGCCAGTGGGCGCCCCAGTTCTTTGATCTGTCTTACATAATCAACGGTCTTGGTGACTGTCTGTCTGTGTCCCTCCCTTTACCCTTTTATGCCCTTATATGGAGATAAGCTGGTTATGCAACACCCATTATAGTTGTTTTAAATGGTGAATTTAGTGTTTCACTTTACTTTGGAAGAGCTTGGCTTTAAAATTATTATAATTAACACTTTGCTCTAAAAACAGGTGATTGTTCTACTGTATAGTGTCACATGAATCTATATTTATGAAGACAACTATTGCTGATTTTATCAAGTGGATGAATTCTGCTGCTCAAACTGAATTTACACAATTCAATTCAATTCAAATGAGCTTTATTGGCATGAGAAAACCTACGTTTACAAAGCAAATGTCAAAATATAATATAACTAGACCAGGTCAACCTGGTTGTGCCAGACCCCCTGTCTGTCATCATCATTTATGACATCATGCCTTTTGTAGGCATGTCATCATGTCATCATCATATATACCCTTTATATAGAAAACCCGGACAGACCGACATTTGCTTATGTAGGCCTACCCATTTCATGGGTCTGGCAAAAAGTTGAAAAGGGGAACATGTATATTTGGAGGAGTTACAGCATTGTGTAAACAGAGCTATGTCACATTGTGTCACTTTGTATATGCAGGGCACATAATGTTGTGTAAGGATCAGATCCTAGATCAGTGAGACAGACAGAAAACACATAATTAAATAGTGAAATAAAAAAGAGTGAATAAATGTAGGGTGACCATATGAATCATAGATACACATAGCTCCAGCCTCCACAGTGTAGGACTTTTATACTCAAACACCTGTGTTGTTCAGACTTATAGAGTTCTATAAATAATACAGAGACATTGACCCTCTGGCGAACTGTTTCTTTCTAAAATACAAAATGACTATGGTTTGCTGGCTGCTTTATCTCCGTCTTTAAGGGAAGTAAAGTCTATTCTACATGCAGGCTGCATTTCAACCTGCATTTCTCCACAGGAAACATGCAACAAACAACAACATGTCATGTTAATGAATGAGGAACTGACTTCAAACACACAACTTCTGCCTGCTTTATAGTCAGTCTTACTGGACACAGAGAGAAGAGAGAGAGATACCACTAAATGTAAATGTAATTACTCATTATACAGACAGACAAACAGAGACAAATAGACACCAAAACAGATCAAGTTGAGGTGAGAATGTCTGGGATCAGATGGATTCAACTGCTGTTCATTCTGCTGCTTGGAGTCGATAACATCCTCCTGTTGAGCCTGGTTGACCTGTACAAACCATCTGGAGAAACTGTCATTCTGCCCTTTAACAACCTGTTACCTGATGGACCTGGCTGTAAATCTACTACATGGATTTACACTGGAAAAGGTAGAGGAAAGGCTGCTGTTACTGTGGCTGAGGGTGGTTTGATTAAGACTGAACAAAACCCTTCTGCAGCCAGAATGAATCTGCAGTCTAACTGCTCTCTGACTGTTAGAGACGTCACAGCTGGAGATGCTGGTCTTTATACTGTAAGACAATATAAAACAGAAGGAGGCAAAGTTAGTCAACATGGAGATACTCAACGTATTGATCTGTTTGTACTGGAAGTGAGCGACATCACCGGACCACACGACACAGTACAGACATTGAAGTGCTCTCTGTTTGATTACCAGGAAAGATGTGCTTATAAAACTCTGAGCTGGTTGGATGAGAAGAGTACCCTGATAGACTCCATTAAGGGTGTTTGTTTTAAACATCTGACCATCTACAAAGACGACCAGAACAAGAAGTTCACATGTGAGGTGACTGTCAGAGGAGATCTGAAGACATCCATAGTCTTCTTCCAACCCTTGAAGACGACCTCCCAACCGACCATCCCTCACTCTGATCCTCCCACTGCAACATCAGCTGACGCTACCACCTCCCCGCTCCTCCACCCAGCTGGTTCCTCCACCCTTCAACCAGCTGGTTCCTCCACCACCCTCAAACCTGCTGATTACTCCACCCTCCAACCAGCTGATTCCACCTCGAACCCTGGCTTCTTCTCAGGTAGGGCAGGGAAGCTGATCACTTGCTGATCACTTGTGCCACCCGACGCAGTCTCTCTCTCTCTCTCTCTCTCTCTCTTTTCTGTGATTGAATACATCATTATTATATATATTATTATAATCAAAGAATACACATACCGGTAGCTACAGTATATTTACAGAGGTGGGAAAGAATTGAGTATGTCAGACGAAAGAACCGATTCAATCCAATATAATTGTACATTATAATAATACAATCTGTAGAGTATGTTAAAGGACCACTTCACCACTTTTCATATAACTGGTCCTCACTAATGTTCATGATAAAATATCACTTTTTTTCCTACTCGGCCTGTGTCTCTTAGGAGTCTCGCAAATTCGCCAAATTTGGCACAGATGCTGTCCATAACATACTTAATCATTTTAAGATGGGTGCCAAGATGGGCACCCCATGGTACTGCCATAATTGAGCAATGCAATTGGTGTCCCATAACTTTACATTACAGGGGAAAAAAAGCAAAAAAAGAATCTGCTTTAAGTAGCATATAACTGGTCAAACTAGGGGGTTTTCATGATTCTGAATCCATTGCAAGCATCCGTTTTGCACAAAAAACATTCCTTGGGCTAAAAAACTGCCCTACAAGACAATGGTTTAGTGATGAAAAGTGATGAGTCATCACTTTTAAGTAACACTTTCGTGGTGGCCGTTTTAGCCCAATGAATGTTTTTTTATGCAAAACGGATGTTTGCAATGGATTCAGAATCATGAAAACCCCCTAGTTTGACCAGTTATATGCTACTTAAAGCAGATTCTTTTTTTGCTTTTTTCCCCCCTGTAATGTAAAGTTAATGGGACACCAATTGCATTGCTCAATTCACCCTTTGTTAGGCTCCTGGTCGGTCCCTGACTGACCAACCAGCAGGCTCTATCTGCCTTGTCCCGCCCTGGTTCCGCCTTTTTTATGTTGAATTAGCTAAAACATAATTGTTTGAGAAATAAAAACATTTAAAAGCATGCTGATTCACTATGCTGCCACTGAGCAGCTCCAATTGACTGAAACAAAGTTTGAAATTAGAATTGAGCACATATAACAATATGAAGCAACTGAATTAACATGGCAGTGGATGGCATGTCCCACTGAATGTCCCTCCAAGACACAGCAACCAATGGGTGTGGAGAGGGGCAGGACAATGGGCGGGACTTGACAAAGGGTGAATTATGGCAGTACCACGGGGTGCCCATCTTGGCACCCATCTTAAAATGATTAAGTATGTTATGGACAACATCCACGCCAAATTTGGCGAATTTGCGAGAATCTGAACCAAACGGTCCTTTTATTGCCCTGTGGCCACCGACTTTTTAATATTTAGATTTCGGTAGCACTTTACAATAATGACCTGTTATAAATCATTTATAAACATTTATAAGCAGTTTATAGATGAGTAATAAAACATGAACAAACTGTTTATTGACATTTTTAAATGTTTAACTAAACATTTATAACTGTTTTAAACATCATTAACATGTTATTAGTAAGGTATTAGTAAGTAGTAAACTAATCATGAATAAACCATTTATATACATTTGTAAATGCTTACTAAATGATTTATAACCAATGCTAAAATTCACATAATGTGTAGGTAGGAATGCATTTACAAATGTCTGTTAAGGTGACCTCCATGTGTTGTTCATGTTTAATATACGCTTTGTAGATGTTATCAAGAGCCCTAATGTAAAGTGAAGACTATTCATTGCGACCATCAGGTTGCAAGTTACTATGAAAACCTCCCCCGGCTGTCTGTCAGTCCCTCTGTCAGTCTGTCCGTCACATCACGTCACGTCACACTTTTGGCCCTACTCTTATCTCCGGCACCGTTTCCCCTATCCAAGCCAAACTTGCCAAACTGCTAAACATGAACAAACATGGAGGCCACATTAACAGACAGTTGTAAATAATGAATAGTCTTCACTTTACATTAGGGCTCTTGATAACATCTACTAATGATTTATAGATATTTAAGGAATGTTTTACAAAGCATAACCATGAACAAACAAGGAGGCCACATTAACAGACAGATATAAATAACCAGTAAGGAGATAAGCAACCTCATGGTGGCGCTAGAAGAGGGGCATGTGAGAAATCAGGGGTGGAGGTTGTGGTTTGGCAGCCAAGGAGTGTGTGCAAAGTTTGGCATGGATAGGGGCAACGGTGCCAGAGATAAGAGTAGGGCCAAAAGTGTGGCGTGACGTGACGTGACGTGACGTGACGGACATCCGGTGGAGGTTTGTATAGTAACTTGCGACCTCACGGTCGCAATGAATAGTCTTCACTTTACATTAGGGCTCTTGATAACATCTACAAAGCGTATATTAAACATGAACAACACATGGAGGTCACCTTAACAGACATTTGTAAATGCATTCCTACCTACACATTATGTGAATTTTAGCATTGGTTATAAATGATTTAGTAAGCATTTACAAATGTATATAAATGGTTTATTCATGATTAGTTTATTACTTACTAATACCTTACTAATAACATGTTAATGATGTTTAAAACAGTTGTAAATGTTTAGTTAAACATTTACAAATGTCAATAAACAGTTTTTTCATGTTTTATTACTCATCTATAAACTGCTTATAAATGTTTATAAATGATTTATAACAGGTCATTATTGTAAAGTGCTACCTTCTATTATCGCAAGAACGATGTCTTCCTTTAAAACATTGCAACTTTTCAGGAATAGAAAGCCTGCAGTTTCTATTAGCTTGGATTCTCCATCGATGATGTCAGTGGAAGACAGGTTTCTGAACTGCCCACAGCCCTCCTGTGATGAGACACAGACCCAGTAGGAAAACAATATATAATTCATCATGAACATTAGTGAGCAACAATTATATGAACATAGGTTGAAAAGTGGTGAAGTCGTCCTTTAATGTTTTTTATCAAAGTGTATAAAGTGTCTCTCCTCTGCAGGCAAGAATGACTTCACCATCATCGTGGTGATCCCTGTGGTTGTTGTTGTGGTGGTCGTCATGGCAACAGTGCTGGTGGTCTGCCTGGTCGTTAAGAGGAAGAACACGCCCACCCAGCATGGTGTTCCCCTGACCTCAGCCAATCATAGCTCAGCAGCAGCAGCAGCGAGCCAACCCGGTCCATCGGCCAATCAGATCGATCCTGATGAAGGCGTGACCTACGCTTCTGTCGTCCACACCAATCAGAAGAGAGCTGCTGTGGGCGGGGCCAGGTCACATGATGCTGATGAAGATGAGGTGACCTACGCTACGGTCAGACCTGGCTCTTAAAGGGACAGTTCACCCCAAAATGACTTGTTTTATCTATCGACCGTAGGGCAGGCTAGCCTGGCCAGCCATACTGTCCATTCATTCACTACTTCCTTCCCACAATATGAGTCTGGACTTTGGGCTATAGGCTGCTTGAAAAGTGGGCGGGACAGATTGCCTTGACAGACAGACTCCTCTAACCAATCAGCGTAGCAAAACATCTCTCAGCCAGTCGGAAGAACGGCAAACAAACACGTCTTTTCGGCCGATGAACTCCGCTAGCGCATACTTCTGTTCCTTTTTAATTGTTGCAATTCATGGGTCTTCAACGTTTTCGGGCCAAGGACCCCTTACCTGAGAGAGAGATGAAGCAGAGACCCCCACAGCCTGTTCATAGATTCCATATAGTTTCATTGTTTGACAGCACAATCATCAGTGTTTCAGATATTTAACCACTTGAACCGTCAATGTTTAATAAACTTGATCTTTCACTCCATACTTAATCTGCTCTTTTTCCCCTCTACACCAAACCTCTTTGCCGAAAATAGCAGATCTACAAGCTCACAACGCCTTGCAGTGAGGCGTCCATATTCGCAGAATATGGACCTTAGGGTTCAAATTGTTAATATAAAAAAGGAGAAAAAAAGTTTATATCACTCAAAGATTTGGAGGACCCCCTGTAGTAACTCTGGGGACCCCTAAGGGTCCCGGACCCCCTGTTGAAGACCCCTGTTGTAATTGATTCCAACTCTGAAATACTTTCACTCATTGCTTGTTTTATTGTTTCAGCGTTAACTGTTACACTTGTTGCATCGAGGACAGCCATGTTGTTTTGAAAATGCTGCAGCAAGCATCTACGTCACCATCTACACATGGACCAATCAGGGGAAGCTTTTCACTTGTTGTGCGGACAGCAGTTGAAACGCAGTCACTGATTGGCCCCGATCAGAAAATGATGGGGGCCAACTTCTCATACTCGCTGCCTTTCTGCTAGTCCAGACCTCACACTGTGAGAAGGAGGAATGAGTGAACGCAGGATGAGGGATGGCCCGCCAGGCTAAGGGCAGGGGTTTTCAAACTCTTTTGTCTCAGGGCACCCCTATAAATAACTTTTTCATCCACGGCATCCTGAATTACACTGTTAACCTTTAGAATCTTATATTATATTGTATGCTACGTAAACATGCACATCTTTCCACCTGAGATACGGTAGGCTATGTCACAGAGAAATCCCTAGCATCCCTATTCTGGGAGGGAGGAAGTTTCACCAATAGGGAGGAAGGCTCAATACTACCTCTGTAACCGAGGTGATCCGAACCTCCCCACCCGGTTTCGAACCCGGGTCTCCCACGCGAAAGTCCAATATCTTAACCACTAGACCAAAGAGACATCTCTTTCCACCGGGGGAGATATTAGAGTTTTGATGCTTCAAGGCTGGGGCTGCGACTCTCTCCGCCACACCTCCCCCTGGCCAGCCGGGGCACCTGATGGAGGGGAAAGGAACTGGTTGGAATAACGTCCATCCCAGGGAAATCCCCCCTGTCAGGTGAAAAGAAACAACTTGGACTACTCATGCATTGAAGGAAGCATGAGGTCAGTCCGTTGTCTCCCCAGTCGTGGCAGAGGGAGAGCAGGGCCCTGGGTGAAAAATGGGTTACAAAAATCGTGGGATAAAAATTATAAAAAAGGAAGGTTCACCAGAAATAGCCGATCTACAAGCTCACAATGCGTCACATGTTGTGACGCGTTGTGAGCTTGTAGATCAGCTATTTTTGGTGAAAGAGTTGGTTGTAGATTTACTAAGTATAGTGAAGTGATATTGATGAATTCCAAATATTATCAAATTATTCTGAGTCACCCCTGGACTGGCATCACAGCACCCTAGGGTGCCTCAGCACCCACTTTGGGAAACCCTGCCATAGGGAACCACTGCTGGTCATCACATTATTGGTTTAGGTAATATATCCCTTCAAAATGATGTTAAACTCTCAAACATGATGGGTCATTTTATCGTCTACTCAGGTTTTCGTGTTTTTTCACCCCAGACAGTTTGTAAGTTGCTGGATTCAATATTTCGATATTTGATATTAATTTTTATCAGACACGCCCCCTTCCTATACAAACCCATAGGAGCAGCAGTGGCTCAGGGGTAGAGTGGCCGGATGGAGAACTACAAGGTTCTGTTGTTTATCACTGATATCCTTTAAAAGCCTTATGGTGTAGTTGTTACCTGTTGTTGTTTGAATAAGATTATGCGTTTGATATAAATATTATTGTTTCATTGCTGTTGTGATTAAGTGCTGTCCTAATAAAAAACAAAAATAAAATATTAATATAATAATGTCAATTTTAAATGTTTGTTTTCACTCTGCTCTGTGTGCATTTGTATTGTCTCCTGTGCATAATAATATATATTTACAGTATATAACAATAATAGATGTATGGTATTTAACAATAATAATATGTATTTATAAATGACTTGTCTTAAAGTTCTACTGGATCTCTAACCACTCCTCCCTCACTACCATTTTAGTCTAGAGGGTCAGTATATATATAGTCTTAGTTTTAGCCATCATGGCTAAAACCAAAATGATATAATATACATGATATTGAAATATGTTTGTTGATTACATGAATAATATAGTATTAGAGATTTAGATATGTTTGATTATATGAATAACATAATATTAGAGATTGAGATATGTTTGATAACATGAATACTATAATATTAGAGATTAAGCTATGTGTGATTACATGAATACTATAATATTAGACATTAAGATATGTGTGATTACATCATGACAGATTAAAGTAGTCTCAGAGAGTCAGTGATGACATCAGAGCAGCATCAGTGTTGTGGTTCAACATGGTTCCTCATTCATTAGCATGTCTTTCTACACAATGAGACAACGTCCTGCATTTAAATGCATTTCACATGACCAAATAGGCCTACACTTTAACACTTTAATCATTTAGACTAGGAAAGCTGCATTGTTCAGTGCAGTGGCATTTATGTGTTTACCAGTTCAGTGGCCTTGTTGTTATAGTGTTCGCCCTGAGACTGGGAGGTCGGAGTTCGAGACTGAAAAATGGGACCCAGTGCTTCCCTGCTTGGCATTCAGCATCAAGGGTTGGATTGGGAGTTAAGTCCCTGTGACATACCAGTGTCATGTCTCTACACAGCATGAACAAACTACATTAATTCAAGAAATTCTGACATTGTACATTGTTTGTCAGAAATAATCCAGATTAAATAAAAGTCTTTCACCCATTTAGACCTGGAAAGCATCTGTATCACTTCAGATTTCAACCACTTCATGCATTATTTTATACTTTGATGTTAAACAAACGACTGGAATAGTGTGCCATTTTGAATAGTTTAATTTAGAGATTGGCCACACTACTCCCACAGTTTGCATGGCACACACTCAAGCCACATGTAAAAGAAAAGGTGTCATCTGTGTGAGAAATTACTATTAGCTGTTTACACATAACATGTTTTGTAAGCAGGGCAGAAATTTCATGAAGGTCATGGCCGTCGTTGCCCCTCAGTTTGGCCTTGTGCCCCTCAAACCAATGGCATGACCTGAAGCCACAGTGGCCTTAATGCCCCTCAAACCAATGGCATGACCTGAAGCTACAGTGGCCTTAATGCCCCTCCAACCAATGGCATGACCTGAGACCACAGTGGCCTTAATGCCCCTCAAACCAATGGCATGACCTGAAGCCACAGTGGCCTTAATGCCCCTCAAACCAATGGCATGACCTGAAGCCACAGTGGCCTTAATGCCCCTCAAACCAATGGCATGACCTGAGACCACAGTGGCCTTAATGCTCCTCAAACCAATGGCATGACCTGAGGCCACAGTGGCCTTAATGCCCCTCAAACCAATGGCATGACCTGAGGCCACAGTGGCCTTAATGCCCCTCAAACCAATGGCATGACCTGAGGCCACAGTGGCCTTAATGCCCCTCAAACCAATGGCATGACCTGAGGCCACAGTGGCCTTAATGCCCCTCAAACCAATGGCATGACCTGAGGCCACAGTGGCCTTAATGCCCCTCAAACCAATGGCATGACCTGAGGCCACAGTGGCCTTAATGCCCCTCAAACCAATGGCATGACCTGAGACCACAGTGGCCTTAATGCCCCTCAAACCAATGGCATGACCTGAGGCCACAGTGGCCTTAATGCCCCTCAAACCAATGGCATGACCTGAGACCACAGTGGCCCCCAGTTGACTGTACCGGGGGGCACTCTCCATTCCGACATGTGGCCACTCCGACAGTGACTTCTTATTGTCGGAGTGGCAACACTTCCATAGAGGTTAAGTTTAGGGTTAGGGTAAGAGATAGGGTGGAATGGAGACATGTAACTGACTGTACCACTTTCTCCTCTGTCTATTCATTGTCAATATGTAGACAGTAGACAGCGGTGTCTCTTTCTATTCATGTAGACACCAGTGTCGTTTGTTCTGGGAGATTCTGAAATCTCAACTCCCAAGAGTCCCCATCAGGCCGGGAACACATTTTTTTGTATGGGAGGGGCTTACAGTATATGTACAGTATGTAGCAACATATTTGTTTTTCTAGGCTAATTTCTGATTTAGGCCTAACTATAGGTTATGCCTAAATGGGTTAAACCAATCCAGTGACTTTGGTTATCATCCCTAACCATTAAATAAATAAATAAATCTTGCTCAAGGACTCTTCCACACTAACTCTGGGGGAGCCCAGGATCAAACTGGGAATCCTTTCGGTAGCCCTCCTAGTTCTAATGACGGTTTCTCTACCCCTGAGCCACTGCTGCCCCAATGAATAAATGGATGGTGACCATATAATCCATAGATACTCATAATTAATATCTACCTATCTTATCGGTGGTGGAACTTGAGTTTTCAGCTTCACCCAGCTGAGTGCTGCACACAGAGGAGGGGGAGGGGGGAGCAGTTAGGGTTTAGGTGTTGTTCACACTTATAGAGTTCTATAAATAATACAGAGACATTAAACCCTCTGGTGTAGCCTAATTTTTTGTTTGGCCATTTCAACATGCATGTTTTCACAGGAAACACACACCAGGCAAAGATCGTCAACATGGAGATACTCAACGTGTTGATCTGTTTGTACTGGAAGTGAGCGACATCACTGAAGCAGACGAGACATCACAGACATTGAAGTGCTTTCTGTTCCTATACCAGGGAATATGTAGTGATCGCACTCTGAGCTGGCTGGATGAGAACAGTACCCTGATAGAGTTCAGGTCTGGATGTTTTAAACATCTGACCATCGACAAAAACGACCAGAACAAGAAGTTCACATGTCAGGTGTCTGTCAGAGGAGATCTGAAGACATCCATTGTCTTCTTCCAACCCTTGAAGACGACGTCACAACCGACCATCCCTCCCTCTGAGCCTCCCACTGCACCACCATCTGATGCTACCACCTCCCCGCTCATCCACCCAGCTGATTCCTCCACCTCCCTCCAACCTGCTGTTCATTCTACCACGGACCCCTCCTCCTCAGGTAGGGCAGTTAGCTGTAACTGATCAAGTGCCACCTGCCCAACATTATCTTTCAAGACACATTTTAAGCTCTAGTAGTCCATGGGTGGTCAACTTTGATGATGGCGAGGGCCACTATATTTCCACCGTCACTCCAGAGGGCCGCATTGCATATTGCTACATCCTACTTTGTCATTCTGGTATCTCATACAAAAGAAGCAAAAATAGTAGATCTACAAGCTCAAAACGCATTGCAGCATGTCGCGTT
>NW_027665093.1:35000-47500 GCF_963921795.1 Nannobrachium achirus
TTATCGGTTGAATGAGACAAAAGAAAATAAAAACATAAATTCAAGTCTCCATGGAGGGAGTAATCAATAGAAAAAATACCTTCAAAGTGATTTTAAACTTTCAAACATGATGGGGTAATTTCGTCTGTTTTCACCCCAGACAGTTTTTAAGTTGCTGGATTCAATATTTAGATATTTGATATTTGACATTTTTTATCAGACACGCCCCCTTCCTATACAAACCCATAGGAGCAGCAGTGGCTCAGGGGTAGAGTGGCCGGATGGAGAACTACAAGGTTATGTTGATTATCACTGATATCCTTTAAAAGCCTTATAGTTGTTGTTACCTGTTGTTGTTTGAATAAGATTATGCGGTTGCTTTAAATATTTATTGTTTCATTGCTGTTGTGTTTAAGTGCTGTCCTAATAAAAAACAATAGGAATATATTAATAACCTATACTCTTTAAGATAAATATACTGTGCTCATTTGCTGTCATGTACTTGAATCCACTTACTGAGAAGGCCATCTCAGAACCATGGAAAAGTACACATTGTTACAATCAAAACCTCCACCGGCTGTCAGTCTGTCAGTCAGTCTATCTGTCACATCACACATTTGCCTTACTCATATCTCTGCCACCGTTACCTGATTCATGCCAAACTTTGCACACACACTCCTTGGCTGCCAAACCACACCTACATTTCTCACATGGCCCTCTTCTAGCGCCACCATGCTGATTCTAGCAAAACACATTTTTGGACACTGCTCCTACAGATTTGTCCTAAAATCACACAAAGTGGTACACAGTATCTCTACAGTCATGTCATCAACATGGAACTGTCCCATTTCCCATATTCCCTCCTGATTGGCTACGATTGCCTTCTAAAGTTTGTGTATGCGACCTGACGGTCGCTTATCTCCCGATTAGGGAATCTTACTGGTATTTAGTAGAAAGGCATGTGTGAGATTCAAGTCAGAAAGAGAGGCTTAGCTTACAACACTGCAGATGAATTGACAGGAAGGGTGTAAGCAGACCTGAATGTGTCTGATAGCTTAATGTTTGTGACACAAAAATTGTGAAAGAAGTTGTTTATCTGCAATTGTGTGTGGATTGTTAACTGCTGACGAGACAAAAGTTGTGAAAGTAGCTGTTAATCTGCACTTGAATCTGCACTTGTGGTCTTTTCTCTGTTCTTCCCTGTTCTGAGACGTTGCAGGGATGTTGAGAAACTGTCCTCCAGAGAAACACAGAAGTCACATCTGCAACAAGCAACAAGTGCAGAAGTTGCCTCCTGTCTGAGACAAACATATATCTTATGTATAAATAATATAGGGCTCAGGAATAGAATAGCAGGGCTCAGACTTTGTGAACTGAACCCGGCACAACTTGTTGCTGATAAGGAAAGACTCTGTATCACATTTCTATCATTCAATCTGTAATATTTTTTACTATATGCTTAATTATTAAATACGTATTTTTGTCGAAAAGATGTAGTAACAGCGACATGCTCCCGAGAGAGACACCTGGCTCTGACTCAATGCGTTGTATTCGCTGTAAATAAAACAATTGATGAATATAAGAAAGTCAATTTTTAATGTTTTCACTCTGCTTTGTGTGCACTTGTATTGTCTCCTGTGCATAATAATATGTATTTATGGTACTCTGTCTCTGTCTTGTCATGTACTGTAGACACCGGTGTCTCTTTCTTGTCATGTAGACACCAGTGTCTTTTGTTGAGATTCTGAAATCTTAACTCCTCCGAGTCCCCATCTTTAAACCAATCCAGTGACTTTGGTTATCATCCCTAACATATCCCTAATCTTTCAAAGGACTAAAATCATGTTTTATTTGATGGCCTTCCTGCCCTGGCACTCCAAGACCAAGTGGCCTTGACCCTAAAATGACAAAATTCCAGGCCTGTTTGTAAGGAACACATTCACTACATTCACCCATTCACACACTCATTCATACAGCGATGTCAGAGGAAACCATGCTTGGCACCAACCTGCTCATCAGGAGCAGTTAGGGGTTCAGAGTCTTGCTCAAGGACTCTCCCACACTAACTCTGGGGGAGCCTGGGATCGAACTGCGATCCCTCCGTGTTCTAATGACAGTTTCTCTACCCCTAAGCCACTGCCGCCCCAATGAATAAATGGATGGTGACCATATAAACCATAGATACTCATAATTAATATCTACCCGTCTTATCCCAAGGGGAACTTCAGTTTTCAGCTTCAACCAGCTGATTGCTGCCCACAGAGGAGGGGGAGGGGGGAGCAGTTATAGGGTTTAGGTGTTTTTCAGACTTACTTTTCAGTTCTATTAATAATACAGAGACATTAAACCCTCTGGTGTAATCTTGTTTTAAAAATACAAGATACTGTCCTTTTTCGTCAGGGCCTGTTTATGGCCATCTTTCAGGGAACATGAAAACATGCGTGTTTGCACAGGAAACACACCCCATAATAGATGAGGAACTAACTTAACTTCTGCCTGGTTTCTGTCTGGTTGCCTGTCTTACTAGTAGACACTCTGAGACACACGGGCAGAGAGAGAGAGAGAGAGAGACCACTAAAAAAATAGACAGACAGACAGACAGACAGACAGACAGACAGACAGACAGACAGACAGACAGACAAATAGACAGCAAAACAGATCAAGTTGGTCAGAATGTCTGGGATCAGATGGATTCAACTGCTGTTCATTCTGCTGTTTGGAGTCGATAACATCCTCACCATCGTTGACCTGTACAGCAGATCTGGAGAGACTGTCATTCTGCCCTTTAACAACCTGTTAGCTGATGGTCCTGACTGTAAATCTACTACATGGATTTACACTGGAAAACGTACTGTAAACGGTGCTGTTACTGTGGCTGAGCGTGGTTTGATTAAGACTGAACAAAACCCTTCTGCAGACAGAATGAGTCTGCAGTCTAACTGCTCTCTGACTGTTAGAGACGTCACAGCTGGAAATGCTGGTTTTTATACTATAGAACAATATAAAACAGAAGGAGGCACAGTTAGTCAACAGGGAGATACTCAACTTATTGATCTGTTTGTACTGGAAGTGAGTGACATCACAGAAGCACACAAGACAACATTAAAGTGCACTCTGTTCCTATACCAGGGAAGTTGTGCTGCTCACACTCTGAGTTGGCTGGATGAGAACGGTACCGTGATAAGCTCCATGCATGAATGTTTTAAATATCTGACCATCTACAGAAACGACCAGAACAAGAAGTTCACATGTCAGGTGACTGTCAACGGAAAAGTGGAGACATCCATTGATTTCCTACGAGACAAGAAGACCCAACCTCCATCTGACCCAGGTGCTGTAACCCAGGGGTGTCCAAACCTTTTTTCAAAGGGGGCCACATTAGAACATATTAACACACCCAAGGGCCGACTATATCTCCTGACATAATGTACTTTTGGACGGACCATAAGAAAGTCACATATAGTATATGCATCGCATTTAAATGGTTTTATTTAACGATCATCATCGATATTTAATATCAATGGTCTTTTGTCAGGTGTGTGCTCTGAACAAAACACAAATAACTCACATGACCAAATGTAACCAGACGTACAAGGTAAAAAATACAACAAAATATCCTTTTTTTGAGCCCTTCAGAATGAGACAACAGGGAACAAGGAATCCTGACAAATAAAACTCTGGGAAAATATTCTTGTTTGGCGGTGCTGGAGCGCCGTTTTTAGGCCTAATACAATTTAGGAATGAAGCTGTGGGCCGTGTAAAACCTGTCCTTGGGCCGCATTTGGCCCCCGGGCCGCACTTTGGACACCCCTGCTGTAACCGATCACTTTGTGCCACCCAACGCAACCTCTCTCTCTTTTCCTTTTCTTTTTGATTGAGTGATTTAATACATTTTTTAATCAACACTTTGGCTAAAGGCATAAAACAAAAAAAGCCCTGTGTTCCATTGTGGTGCTATTATATTACATTAAAGGTAGGGTAAATGATTTCATTTAATCAATTCAATTCAAATGGCTTTATTGGCATGACATATTACAAATGTTGCCAAAGCACAAATACAATTATGACAAGAAACAACAAACAATATAACAATACAAATCAATGAAATTACAGTACATAAAGGAGATGGTGCGGTAAAGTAAACATACTGGTTGTCCCTTTTCTTGTGACAGGAGTTGCACATTCTTTCTGTTCTCCCAAAAGGAGTGGCAATTTCTCCCTTTCTGTCATACTTCTGAATTCTGGGCAAATTATTACAATTTTTGGGAAGAATTCCTCCCTAATGTTTGTGTATTTTTTACATTGTGTTAGGAAGTGTAATTGTGTCTCTACAGCACATATGTCAAAGTCAAGGCCCGGGGGGGCAGATCTGGCCCGCGAATGAATTATCTATGGCCCCCAGGATGATATTTAATTACTATTAGAACCGGCCCGCAGGTCGCACCCGCACGCAAAACAGCGCAACACAACATGCTAAATGTACAGATAAGGCCAGCCAACCACACCACATTTCATGCTTTCCTTAGACAGACAGCTGATGCCAACCAATCACAAACCAAAAAGTGAAATTTGGATTTAGAATGGAGGATGTAAAACGAAAGGTTTCGTACGAAACCATGGTTTTCTTAGTTTAGGAGAAATGCACTCCTCTTGGGTTATCGCGCCTCCTAGCGTGCGATACAGAGCTACACATATGCTCCCGAATGACACAGTCGGAGGGTATGCCAGTCAAACGCCCCGCCCCACCCGTGGGCATAAGGCGCGAGACTGGCATGTGTACTTCCTCTTAACAACACCGTTCCTCTGCACGCAACATGCGCGCGAAGGGGCGTTTGAGGAGTGCATTTCTCCTAAACTAAGAAAACCATGGTTTCGTACGAAACCTTTCGTTTTCTGTCATTTACTCGAAATGCACTCCTCTTGGGTCACATAAACCCCCGGAAGCGCACACCCTCAAAATCCGCCCGCTCCGCCTGACAGGAGACCACACCCCCGGCGTGGCCCCTCCCCCACGGAGCCCCGAGCCCACCGGACTCGAGAGCGGAAGAAAGTAGAAAGACCCTGACAGACCGAAATCCGCCTCATGAACTAATAGGCCGACCAGGTCCGCCTCATAAAAACCCTGACAGGCTGGAGCCCGCCTATTCACTAATAGGCCCACTAGCAGCCGTTTTATAAGGAAACAGGGTCTCCCCCTTTTACCGAGAGCAAAGGGACTTGGTCTCAGCTATAAAAAAGGGGGAAAAAGTCTTTAACTAGAGGAGGCGGCAACACCCAGGACCGAATGCGCCAATGAAGATGGAGCCACGTCCAAATGGTAAAAAACCACAAAAGTCGACGGAGTCGACCAGTTAGCCGCCGAACAGATCTCTTGGATCGAGACACCCCTGGCTAGAGCCCAGGAGGTCGACATTCCCCTAGTGTCATGAGCCCTTAGGCCCTCAGGAACCGGGACTTTAGCACAAGTGTAGGCCATCTTTATGGCCTGCACAATCCACCTTGAAAGTGAAGCTTTAGCCACCGCTTTCCGTCTAGGACCACTTTTAAAAGTGACAAACAGTTGGTTTGACGCTCTAATAGCCCTCGTCTTCTCACAGTAAATCCTCAAGGATCTTACCGGACAAAGACAATGTAGACGCCTATCCTCCTCCGAAGAAAACGGAGGAGGATGAAAAGCCACCAACTCGGTTGGCTCATGTATAATCACACGGTTCTTTGGGACAAACGCCAAATGGGGTTTTAGCAGAACCTTCTTGCCATCCTCACAGAATCTCATGCACACCGGGTCCACCGATAACGCATGTAGATCACTGACTCTTTTGGCTGTAGACAAAGCCAACAAAAGACTAGTCTTAAAACTCAAAAGCTTTAAGCTCGCCGCCTCCAGAGGCTCAAACGGTGGACGGCACAGCCCGTCCAACACCACACCCAAATCCCACGATGGGAAAAGGGACCTAGTAACCGGTTTAAGCTGGTGCACACCCGCTAAAAACCGAGCCACCAGACGGTGCCTACCCACCGTCTTACCCTCAAAGCCCACATGGCACGCTGACAGCGCCGCCAAGTAACCTTTAATGGTAGAAAAGGCAAGACCACTTTCTAACTTTTCCTGAAGGAAATTCACAACAAGCTGGACCGGAGCCTCAAACGCCACCACCGGTGACGTACGCTCCGCACACCAGTCTTCAAAGATCCTCCACCTCTTATCATAAGCCGACCGCGTGGACGAAGCCCTAGCACTTTGAATAGTCTGAACCGCCCCTGGTGTCAGACCCAAAGCGCTCAAAGACTCCCCTTCACGGGCCAAACCTGAAGGTCTAGCTTCGCCGGGTCGGGATGGAAGATCTCCTGCCCTGCCTGCCGTAGCAGATCTCTGATTGGCGGCAGAGGCCACGGGTTGCCGTAAAGGAGGGGAGATATCTCCGACCTCCACACGCCCCACCCCGGAGCCACCAACAATAGTTTGAGGCCGAACCGCCTGACCCTCTCCAAAGTCTGGGGGATCAGTTCCAACGGAGGAAACGCGTACAGCAGTTCCCTCGGCCAGTCGTGAGCCAGAGCATCCAGCCCCAGTGGGGCTGGCCCCGTCGCAGAGAAGAAAAGTGTACACTTCACGTTCTCTGCTGACGCGAACAAGTCGACTTGAGGCTGACCGAACCTGCTCCAAATCTGTCTCACCACTCCCGGGTGGAGGGACCAATTTGCATAAAGGGGCTCCCCCCTGGACAGCAGATCTGCTCCGCTGTTCAGAAGCCCCGGAATGTGCGACGCCTTGATCGACGCCAAACGTGGTTCCCACCACAGCGTCAGATCCCGCGCCAGCTGATTGAGAGCCGGGGAGGAGAGGCCCCCCTGCTTGTTGATATAGCACATGGTCGTCGTGTTGTCCGTCCTGATCAACACGTGACACCCTTCCACAAAAGGCAAAAAATGTTTCAACGCCAGAAACACTGCCTTTAATTCCAGGAAATTGATGTGCCGCTTCTGTAGAGCGGAGTCCCAAACTCCCCTCACCGAACGGCCCTCGTGCGTTGCGCCCCAACCACTGAGGCTGGCGTCCGTTGTGATCACTTTCCGTGACACCACCACGCCCATACTGACCCCCTGGGACAGAAGATTCACGTCCACCCACGGTCTCAGTGTGTACACACACCCTGGGGACACCTTGACCTTGCGGCGACCTTGTGTCGAGTGGATTTTGAGTGCCAACATCCACTTTTGAAAAGGCCTCATATACAGCCTGCCCAGCCTGAGTAGATGGATAGTTGAGGCCATCAGCCCTGACATAATCATGCAGCGCTTGTACGTGACCACTCTGCCCACGCGAAAAGATTTCGCGCAGGCCACGATCTTGACTAATCGCTCCTGTGAGAGTCGAGCCGTCATATTTATAGAGTCCAGCGAGATCCCCAAAAAGGTGGTCTGCTGAGCTGGTGTTAACATACTCTTTTTGAAGTTTATGTTGAACCCCAGAGAGGTTAACTGCGACATCACCACATTGGTGAGACGTGTCACCTCCTCTCTTGAACTTGCGCTTATTAACCAATCGTCCAGGTACGTCGCAAGTCGGATTCCCTGCTGCCGCAGGGGAGCTATAGCCGCTTGTGTCACTTTGACAAACACGCGGGGAGACAGAGAGAGGCCGAACGGGAGAACAGTGTATTCGTACACTTTCCCCTCGAAACCGAACCTCAGGAATTTTCTGTGTGGGGGGTAAATTCCCACATGCTGGTACGCGTCCTTCAAATCGAGGGACGTCCAATAATCGTTGATTCTGATCGAGCGCAATAGCGCTACGTTCGTCAACATTTTGAAACTGTACTTTACCAGAAAATTGTTGAGGGCTTTTAGGTCCAGAATGGGCCTCAGCCCCCCCCCTTTCTTTGGCACAACGAAATAATGAGAATAAAACCCCAGACCGAGCTGATCTGTGGAAATTTCCCTGATCGCTCCTTTCCCCAATAAAGAGTGAATCTCCTCCCTCAGAATCAAAGCGGCCTGCCCCTTTGCATGCGTGAATATCACTCTGTCTGACAAGGGAGGCTGGGTTGAGAATTGTAGCCTGTATCCCTGCCTCACGGTGCGAAGCACCCAGGGACACGGCTTGCATGCTTTCCATTGAGTTAAATGCCTTGACAAAGGATTCTGAATGGGAGCTGACGTCAGACCTAACGGAATGTGATTGATAGGAATGCACGGTATGTGCATCCCCGGACACGACTCTGACGTCACCGGTAACGCGGAAGTCAAAGGGACTCGAGACTGAGTCACGTGACTTACTACTGAGCGTGACACCGTCTTGCTGTGACGCGAGGGCCTTACGTTTAATGCCTTTATCACCGGCGACAACACTTTGTTGCACGGTGGGACAGGAGGCAGAGGAGGAGTGTAAAAAGGAACGCATTCTTGTAAACACGTCCTGTCTAAAACCCTGTTTAATACTGCTGTCGCAGCTCTGGCTGGGACAGCTAAACAAGAAAGACCTCTCTGCCACCTTCTTACCTTGACTGGCGCTTTGGCGCCCTCTCGTGTCGGAAGGGAGGATTGAGGCTGTGGAACAATTAAACCTTTTATATTGGAAATGCCCCTTAAGGGGGTTTCCTTGAAGGCTGTTTGTGTTTGTGATTGTGGTACTGGGCATGCATATTTTATATATGGATGTCCCCACTGGGGATTCTCCATTGTGTGTGCATTGTGAAAGAAGAGACCTTGTTTCGCAGACACATTCTTTACTGGGGAGAAAACATTTGGCACAGTAACAAAATTCACATTTACATTGGATTCCTCCACCCTGGGTGGCAGGATCAAAAGTGCACTGTGCTTGCGCGCTGGAGAGCCGTCCATGACCCTGTCTCCGTGCGCCGAGGGTGAGAAGGCCCTCTTTCTCAAAGTGTCATTTTCTCGACCCTCTCCCACGCCCCCTCACTGCTGCACTGTATGAAGGGCGAGCTGGTGGGCGCATCTCCTGGTGCTGGGAGCCCTGGTTGCTCTGACTTCTGTTTCTGCTCGTGCCCGAGGAGGAAGACGGAGCTCTAGGAGAACGATGGGGTTTCCCGCCCTGTCGGGGGGGTCCCTGATATCTCTCCCTATTACGGGAAGAGCGTCCTGAGTAACCTGACTGTTCTTTCCCTTTATCAGGTTTACCCAAAACAGCATCCACCACTTCTTTTTGGGCTTTATTGGTGTCGGTGATGACACGGAGGAAGGGTAACGCTCCCTCGAAGAGACTGTTGGGGGCTGTGTCCAGGCCCCTCAGCTCCTCTCGCCTCTCGCTGGCCTTTGGTTCGTCGCCTTGGAAGGGGACTTTCTGCAGCCACCTGAACCTCTCCATGCTGACAGCGACGTCCATCCCTCTGCCAGCCCATTGGATGGCATGGACGTTGCTCACTATTGCCAGTCTTGAACTTGGGCACAGGCTCCTGAGTGAAGGGGCATTCCGTGGGTTTAAACTGGGCACAGAAGAACTGATTAGTGGCGACATCCACAGGGGGAAGGCCGCCCACGCCAAACTTGTCCTCATCCGCCAGTGAGGTTGACAGAGCCATCTTCCCGGGCTCTCTGTGTTCTTTCCATGTGGAATGGAGAGCTTCTTTGAGCCCCGGGGTAGCGGGTAGCTTCTGAGAGCGAGGGACTGGTGTCTGTACCTCTCTCTTGCCCGCAAACTTGATCTCCGTTGAGCTCGCAGGGCGAGGCTCCACTGGCATAGTGAGGCCCATCTTGGCCACCGCCAGCTCAACCACTGCCAGCAGGTCCAGTTCTTGTGGGGTGGATTCTGCTGTGGCGCCCACCTTCTCCTTATCCACCGCTGCCTTCTTGGCAGGGGCGATGGGGGGGGCTTGGGGTGAGGTGCGAGGGGTGCCGCCATGACGGGGGCTTAGCATCACAATGTCCTCACTTGTCTCCTCTTGAACCAAACCGTCCTCCTCCTCCTCCTCTTCATCTTCCTCCTCTTCTCCTTCCATGGCATCTTCCTCCTCCTCGGAGGTGCCAAACTCGTCCGAGCCACGAGGCACTTTACGTGGCACGTTCTGTTGGGACGTTAAGAGAGGGGGGAAAGAGGGGGGGGCGGTGACCGCTGGAGTCATCAGGAACGGGTTGGTGGGGTGAGGAGTCCCACTGGTGGCCGCCTCGGCGGCGACCGGAGACAATGGCCCCGCCTGGAGTGGTCCCTGGAGGCTAGCCTGCAGGGCGGCGGAGGCCTGGAGAGGCCCGGTGCTGGTCAAACCAGGACCGGGCGTGAAGGAGAAGCGCGGGGTAGAGCCGAACATGCCGGTTCCACCACTGTGCGCTGTGGTAGAAATAGTGTACATCGGAGAGAAGCTACTGCGGATAGGTTCGCAAACACTAGGAGCCGCCTGGACAAACCTTGCTGCGGTGCTGGAAACAGGCCCGCTTCTTTGTCCTGGCGTGGCGGGGATCTGAGCGCCGTGTTCCATCTGAGCTCCCCGAGCGACGTGGCTTTGTTTGGGCCTTGCAGCGTCCATGTTCATGACCACCAGCAGACGCTGGTGAAGAACGGCCGCGTCCATCGTCGCGCAGAACACGCAGCTGTTTGGGAAGTAGAAACCTTGCCAAGCGTGTTGTAGCTCCAGACAGCCCAGGCAGATGGAATGCGGGTCCTCAGCGGCGATAAAGCGGCTGCACTCCGGATCCCCGCAGCGTCGAGGGAGGGGTGGTGAAAACAGACCCTCGCTAGACATGACGAAGGTAAGCTAAGCTAACCTAGGCTAGCCGCTTGTTATCGTTAGCAGCAAACAGCGAAGAACAAAACAGAGAAGAACAGACCAAGTTGAACGAAACCCGTGGGTGATGGTCCTACTCACCGCTAAGGCTAAAGTTGAATTCGAACTGGTCTTATACTGAGTAACTTGAAGAATTAATTAATTGTCGTAGAGTAACATGTGTAGACGTCCGTATCTCATGCGTGCAGAGGAACGGAAGAGGAAGTACACATGCCAGTCTCGCGCCTTATGCCCACGGGTGGGGCGGGGCGTTTGACTGGCATACCCTCCGACTGTGTCATTCGGGAGCATATGTGTAGCTCTGTATCGCACGCTAGGAGGCGCGATAACCCAAGAGGAGTGCATTTCGAGTAAATGACAGAAAACAGCACGTTCATGTGTTGTGTATGCGGCCGTGACTCGTGCCGTCCTCCACATTGTCACATGGAAGCAAAGCAACACAAGCAACGCTGTACAGTTCAATGAGAAGAAAGTCATTTCCCCATCAAAATAAATACACTCTGCATGCTTACAACGCATTGCCGCGATCCGTGACAGACACATTGTGAGTTTTAAATAAACATTGAACCAGTCCGGCCCTTGACTTTGTAGCAAATGTCGTTTTTTGGCCCCCTGTGTATTTGATTTTGACATCCCTGCTCTACAGCTCCCTCATCACAATGACAGCACAGCCTCTCCTCTCTGGGCAGCCACGTCTGTCTGTGTCTGCCCTTCTCTATCGCCAAACAGGGGCCAAATTAGATCTTATTCCGCATGGGTTGGGTTTTCAGATCAAAGGGGCCCTGTACTGCTGTGAGGGGGGCCCATAGATTAGGAGTAGAGACCCCTAATATATTGGAAATGACAAAATACATATCGTCGTTGTCGGGTGTAAGCCTCGTCGTATCTCCAAGTTTCAAATGTGTACGTTCTTTCGCAAAGTAAAGCCCTGCTTCATCAGACAAGGCCGTCGCACAAAAGTAGTGAAAACAGAAGATCTACAAGCACACTTGTAGATCGTCTGTTTTCACTAGTTTAAATATTTTTTTTAATGAAAAATGCAAAATGAACGGTTTTGGACATACAAGGTTTTCACCCGACAACGGCGATATAATAGCCTATGAATTTATAATACTGTCACCGATAGGGGGGCCCTTGGGTTCATTAAACCCATCAAGCCTATGCAAATTACGCTTGTGTCGCCAAACCATGATCACTCAGTCTGTACATGGTCAATGTCTTACCATATAATCAACAAAATGTCATCAAGAAATACACATATCTACCATATATTTACTGGAGGGAAGAATTGTATGTTACAATATACAGTAATTTATACAATCTGTAGAGCAGGGGTGCCCAAAAGGTAGATCTTGGGCTACCAGTAGATCACAAAGGCTGTGCAGGTAGACCACATGACATTCCCTTTTAAAATATATATATGTAATGGAGGTGATCCGAACCTCCCCACCCGGGTTCGTACCCGGGTCTCCCACGCAAAAGTCCAATATCTTAACCACTAGAGACCAACGAGACATTTCTTTAGTCCGGGGGAGATACTAGACTTTTTAGGCTTCAAGGCTGGGGCTGCGACTCTCTCCGTCACATATATAATTACAGAATTTACAGAATAAAAAAATATTTACAAACAAAAATCATAAAAGCCCTCTTTTTGGCATATGTCACTTGAATTAAGGTGACTTGATTGATTGACAGCAAGAAGGGCCTTTCGGAAATCCCCCACAATGCAATGCTTTGTTTTCAAGAGTCAGTAGCATTACAAAGAACCTGAAAACCTAA
>NW_027665093.1:50000-84799 GCF_963921795.1 Nannobrachium achirus
GAGACCTAACTAAAATCCTAACGCAACAACAAAAGAAAAGGATGGGCTGGCCTGAAACTAAAAAGAGGGGAGTCTGGTGGGCCAATCACTATGTGACCGTCGTCCCACCAGACTCCCAAAACCTACCAAAACAAAAGCTAAACTATAGAGTCACGAAAAACATACCAAATAATACTTACGACCAGCCCATCAGAACTAAAACAAATACTGGAAAACTTAACTAAAGGACATTGTGCTGGGTGTTCTCTGCTGGGGTGTTCGGGAACTAACTGAAGAACTAGCAAACACTCCTTTAATAGCCTGGCTCTAATCATCATCAAGCACAGTTGAGGCAGGGAGGGGCAGCCAGAGCAATCACAGGGATGCAGCACAGGTGGGTGTCTAGTCATGAGCAGCAGAGCCAGCAAATCAGGATTGACACTAAACCAGAAACAGAATGAGTATTAGTGAACCAATAGGAACAGTATTGTGAGGAGTGAGGAGTGCATATATGCAGGCACATAACACCCCCACACTAAGTTATTGAGTGATGGGGTCTGACCCTGGCAACACCATACACCAGTAACAGACACACATCACTAAATAACAAATCGGTCTAGAAGGCTAACATGAAACAATACTTTAAAAAAACATTTTCTCTCTACATGATTGAATTTCATAGTATACCCAAGCCTGCAGCAACAGACTCCAACCCATTAAGTCTTTTTCCAAATCAATATACATAAACCATAACAGTATTGTGGTCAAAACCTATGAAAACGTGTGTAGCCTATAAAAGTGTAGCCTACATTTGACTTTCAGACTAATACACACCCACTTGATGTTCAACTGCTTTTCCACCTGGGTCGAACACCTTCCAAGTCACTAGCAAGCCAAACAATGAGAAACCCTGAGTGAGAGCCTTAACAATATCTGTTGCTGTAATTTTGATCCCCTCGACTTGCTCCCCCACCGGAATCACTAACAAAGGGGCAGAAGCAATAGTTTGCACTCGTTTTCTCACCATAAGTCAGAACTTCATACTTATCCCGACGTGGTACTACAATTTGACTACTCTGGTCATACAGACCAGAAGTAAGCGGAGAACCTTCATGCAGACACAGGTCGTCACTCAGACAGTCCCCCTCTGACATGGACAACACCTCCTCGGTGACAGCACTGTCAAGCAGCTCTGCCACCTCCACATCGTTCTGCTCCACAATGAGCTTCTCTTTAGACAGGGCCACGTCTCCTGGCTCAACACACAGGGACACCTCTGTCTCACATGGGGGACTAACCTGCTGCGACTCCACCAACACCACGTCGGTCCCACCCACAACAGCATCATTAGCCCCACCCTCATCCCACTCTACAAGGAAACTCTCACTCAAATCAATCTCATCATTAAAGCCCGGCAGCTTCTCAGCCACTGAACAGGTTACAACACTGGAGGTAAAAACAGTGGGCCCAGTCATGTGTACATCTGATTCACGGTGTGCCATGGGAACCTCAGGGGTCCCCAACATCATTCCACCAGGCACATTGGACTCATTAAAGGTGTCTTCTGAACACATTGGAACCACACTCCACTCTTTGCCCAAATCAACCTCAACAAATTGAGGAGCTAAACCCAGCTCTATTTCTCGTAAGCGAATGGCCTTCTGGGTCTCCTCCCTAATTCGGATCATCTCACACTTAGCATTTGCACGGACTCGCTCTAGATTAATGCGCTTCCTTTCAAGCTCCAACTCTAATTGTTGAATGCGATTCTGAACCTCCATGATTGAAGCAAATTAAACCCAGCCTTTACCAAAAACACAGGCCCAATGAACTTACGGTCCAACAAAACACAAGTTACTGCAACTTAGATACCCTCCTCCAACTGGGTTAACGCCAAAACAGTCAACTTCCACTTTAAATATGTACTTGACAAAACACATGGGATGCCACTACAGTGAACTGACCGCACTCACTGGGTTACAAAAAACAGTGTTTGCATTTATTTTCCCCACAAACTCATCAAGGTTAAACTCAAATCCAGAGTAAATCCCAGCCTTACAAAGAACAATCTACCAACACAAGACCCCTTAACGTTACAACAGAAAGGTTACTGCAGCTAGGTTACCCCAACACAAACAACAGTACACCCTCCTTTAAGTAGGCACTTTACAAAACACAAGGGATGCCACAGAACACAGGTAACTGCAAACACAAGGTTACCAAAACCACAAAACAGTACCTGGCAAACCCTCTAGAGACTCCTCTCCTGCCACTGGGGCTCTACAAGTTTCAACTTAACCTAGTGTTGTAGTACTCGAGTCAATGACTCGTCTCGAGTCAGGACTCAAGTCCAAATTTTCACTGACTCGGTCTCGTCTCGGTCTCGCCCTTAATTTGACTTGGACTCGTCTCGGTCTCGGTCTAATTTGACTTGGACTCGCCCCCCACCGAGTCCACTCGAGTCAAGTCACTACAATGCAATGGAATAAATGTTATATCCATATGAGGAGCGCATTCACGTTAACATTAAGAGAGCTGCCTTGTTAAGTAACAGAGCATTCTGACGCGCATCTGATAGGCACACAGTAGTAGCACACACGCACACACACAGGCACACACACACACACAGAGCCCCGCTCTGCACAGCAGCAAGCATCTAATCTTCCCAGAAGTTATTTTTTTCGCCAAACAGACAACAGCACAACAGTCCACTTTCCTCTTACCTGCAGGATATCCTTGTGTCCCCAAATAAATAAGTCCTAACAGCTTCCAAACACAAGCCTTTGTGATCATGTGTTGTGTAGTTTAATCCACCCGCACAGCTGGATTAAGAATTTACGTCTTTTCGTATTTCCAGGTGTAGTCTATTACTCGTTAAGCAAGCCTCGTCCGAAAGTTTTAAAGTGCACTGATCAACAGAGAGAAGTGTAACATTGTAAGTCCCTGTAGAGAGGTTAAAACGAATCAAAACAACTTGAAGCAGTGACATGGGGTATTGTTTTGCCTTGTACTTGAAAGGCATCAGACTAATGACATAGGGTAGCCTACATTTCTCACCTTAAACAATGAAATGCAGACAGGCACGTACTAGTGCTATGTGTTTGAATGGGAAAACCTTATTTATTTATTTTAGCTTTTAGTCAAAATAAAATATTAAGATGAAAAATGTTTTGCTAAAATCATGCATGCTCTATTTCAATGCAACTATAACAGCAATGTTTAAACATGTTATAGATTACAGTAGTAGACATAATTATTTTTTAAATAATATTATTTTTATCACTTGGCCTTTTGGTGCATGGGCATCAATATTATATCCATATCATGATATTAGACTGGATAGGCCTAATTACCGTCTGTGACTTGGGATATTGTACTGCAGTATATGCCAAGTCTTATTTGTACACTAAAGTACTTGTTCTCTGCCTGGGAGAAAATGTAATTGTAGCAACTCAAATGTCTAGTTCTTAGACAGAAAATTGGTATGGGAAAAAACTACCTCTCCAAAAAACTCCCTCAAACCTAAACCACAGCATTGACAGCAACCAAAGGTAATTTGGGGATACCTATTGATTTAATTTGAAGACAAGCCATTAATTTGAAAGGTATTGGTAGGAAACACCAGACAGGTGCATGCACATGAACGGGGGGTTCTTGTGTGTGTGTGTGTGTGTGTGTGTGTGTGTGTGTGTGTGTGTGTGTGTGTGTGTGTGTGTGTGTGTGTGTGTGTGTGTCCGAAAAGAATATATATATATTGTTTTCTGCAGCCTACCTATCAAAAAAAAAAAGGAAAAAAAAGAAAACTGGACTCGGCTCGGTCTCGCCTACCATTGGTCTCGGACTCGACTCGGACTCGGCCCCCTCCCAGGGGCTCTTGACTCGGACTCGACTCGGACTCGAACCCCATATGACTTGGACTTGCTTTAGGTGGACTCGACTACAACACTAACCAAACTGCACCTTACTACACAAACATAAAATGTTTCACAATGCCACCATCTACCATGGGCATTAATGTTCGTGCAGACCAAATTAGCTTTTGACGAGCCCCCAATTATGTTACAGCCACTGCTCACTGGCTCGAACACCAATGGCCATAACATAATAAACAGGACAAAGTCAGGTCTCACACTTGATTGGAAGTTTATTTACAAAATCCAAGTTCATGCATCAAGTGCTTTTATTGTTGCTCAACGCAAATATTGAAGAATGGCAAACAAAATGAGTAACAAAACTGAGACCTAACTAAAATCCTAACGCAACAACAAAAGAAAAGGATGGGCTGGCCTGAAACTAAAAAGAGGGGAGTCTGGTGGGCCAATCACTATGTGACCGTCGTCCCACCAGACTCCCAAAACCTACCAAAACAAAACAAAAGCTAAACTATAGAGTCACGAAAAACATACCAAATAATACTTACGACCAGCCCATCAGAACTAAAACAAATACTGGAAAACTTAACTAAAGGACATTGTGCTGGGTGTTCTCTGCTGGGGTGTTCGGGAACTAACTGAAGAACTAGCAAACACTCCTTTAATAGCCTGGCTCTAATCATCATCAAGCACAGTTGAGGCAGGGAGGGGCAGCCAGAGCAATCACAGGGACGCAGCACAGGTGGGTGTCTAGTCATGAGCAGCAGAGCCAGCAAATCAGGATTGACACTAAACCAGAAACAGAATGAGTATTAGTGAACCAATAGGAACAGTATTGTGAGGAGTGAGGAGTGCATATATGCAGGCACATAACAGCCGTCACCGGAGCCAAAACGAACTGTCTAAAATTTTAACTGACCAAAAAAGAAAAATGGTATTGCCTCGGCAATACCGGCAACAATAGTGACGGCGGCTATGGATTAACCTTATACATTTCATTTTAGTAAACTGTAGATGACCACGTGGCCAGTTCCCCCAAGGGCCCCTGAGAGCCAAGGGCCCCTGAGATCCAAGGGCCCCTGAGATCCAAGGGCCCCTGAGATCCAAGGGCCAGTGTGTGATGACGGCATGGCCTCTCTTTACCTAATGTGTCTCTCATGAGGAGGAGCTCCTTGCCCCTACTGTTTTTATCCTTTATTATTTTTGTTATTTAATAGTTTTGTTTATTGTCTCCACCAGCCGAAGGCATGGGGGAGAGTATGTTTTCCCCTCCGTCCGTCCGTGTGTCCGTCCGTGCGTGCGTCCGTGCGTCCGTGCGTGCGTCCTCGCAGTTTGTGTGCACCTAATCTCGGTCGCCGTTGGGCCGGTCACTGCCAAAGTGAGCACACACATTCCCTGGATGCCAATCTAGAACCTCTGCCCCACATTTTTCAAATCAGCCTCATGGTGGCGCTATAACAGGCCGATTTGTGTGGCCTGGTTGTTACCAGCTAATCTCCGGCGCCGTTGGCCCGATCGCTGCCAAACTGAGCACACACACTCCCTGGATGCTAATTCAGAACCTCTGCCCCACATTTTTTAAATCAGCCTCATGGTGGCGCTATAACAGGCCGATTTGTGTGGCCTGGTGGAGACCTGTGCTCGGAAGAGCACTGCTTCTAGTTTACTTACTGTTTTGAGCAAAGCAGTTGTTTATTTGATTTAGATTTAGAATACACCTAAGGGTATGGTTTAGTGATGCAGTGCATGAAAACTGTCTGCTGCATTATACATGCTTACTCCTATTTTTACTGTATGTTTAACAGTAGCCTGCCTTGTGTCTTGCAGTGTGAGTGAAGTGTGGTTTGCTGTGTGCGTGCGCTCTTGGTGGAGGTTAACCCTTTCCCCCCCACTCCCCTCACTCCTTGCCTTCCCCATGGGTACAGAACACCTTGGCGTACCTGTCTACCGATACAGTAATATATAGCGATAGTGATTTAACCTTTTTGGATATTGGTATTTGTATTTGTAGTAAATCAGGGTTTTGGTTCCATTCTGTTGTTTCTCCTATTAGACTGACTTATTAGACTGAATCTCTGAAAGGTCCAGGAAGGACTTGAGAGGTGATGAATGAAAGCTGCAGAGTTGTTCAGTAGAGTTGTTCTTTATTGACAGAGTATCAGTTCCATGAGTAGCTGGAGCGGGAGCTCCCAGCTTTTCCAACAGTCCTCCGCCGTTCGCGGGCTTCTCTCTCCTCCTAAGTTACATTTTGCTATCACCTTATAAACATTTACAAGCATTGGGGGAGAATCAGAGGAGGGGTCAGAAACCCCTAGGTCATCTAATCAGCTGTCTTCGATCTAACAAAAGATTTGGCTTGGTGATGCCCCACTGAGTCGACACCCTGGAGGGACCTCTGTGTATCTCCTACAGAATTAGACTAACATGTGTCTCATGTCAAGATCTCATGTCACTCTTAATGTAATGTCTACTTTAATGTGCAATGCATATACTGTATATCTCACTTATATAAACCTAAGCCCTTAAAACATGTGTTTGCATCTGACAATGTAAAGAGTGTAAACCTTAATTAGTACTTTGCTAAAACGATCTACAGTATGTAAAAGAGGACAGGGTTGAGACCCCAAAGCCTCCATCTAGATGAGAATCCCGACACCTAAGCAAGCCTCAAAGGGTTTAAAATAGAATGAGCCCTTTGTCATCCCTGCTTGCCACTACAGGTGGTCAGTCAATCAAGAGACCAGATCTAAATGCAGAGTAACACAAACGAACCTAATCAGATCTCGTCTTGCCTTGGTAGAGGTTTGGAGGCTGCCTAAACAGCCATTTGCTCAAGTTCCCCACTACATTATAATAGTTGATATTATGCTGAATTATTATGCCTTATTGTCTGATCAGATATACTTCATTCCCCTCTTCATAATATGACTACATATTATGACAACCAACTGATCAGACATACATGGTAACTACACGGGTCAACATACATACAGTACGGATTAAAGTTACATTGTTCCAAAAAACGATTCCATCCATCCATCCGTGTTAAACTCCAGATTAATCTGATTGTAACACAGTTCTCTGTCGCTATGGGCAGTAACAAACTGTAGTACAATTAGACTATCAAGTTACTTAACTAAACCCAAACAAATCAACCCCAACAAATATTGAAGAAAAACATGACCATCATCTCAATCTTCATAAAAATACCTAATAAAATGTTCAAATTGTATCCTAGTTGACTGTCCCCTCTGGGCAGTGAAACAACTACAACACAATTTAGAACGTCAAAATATTTGAATAAACCTAAGGTATATGAGCTATATGGGAGTCCGTGACTGTACAGGAACATAATAAACCAATGTAGTTTGGATCATCGCCTGTAGTAGGATGCAGATAAATAATACCTTAATGAATGCAAAAGTAAGCCAGACATGGTAAAATTCATACACACCGAACTAGAAACAAGTATTCCCTATCCACCTTTTTTTGGGCATGGCCAAAATGTTATTTGCCATGATTGTAGGGGAATTTACGGAATTGTACCTGTAAAATCATAGACACACACTTCATAAGTTTCTTTTCCTGAGACTTAACGCAACATGAATGTCTTTTCTTAAACTTAAAAAGGAAAAACACGAAAAATGATCTTCTTCTTTGTCTTCATGTACACAATGCACACAAAATATATGCGCTTTACTTTGGCCATACTGACGGAAAAAGAGAAAGAAGGATAGTTAGAGAGTTAGAAATTAGATAGAGCATAGGGATAGAGTGTGAAGGACACACGTGCCACAGGATAGCACTGAAAGGGGGCTTTAGATGGCATGGTGGTGTCAAAAGTGACACTGGGGGCGGGGCAAGGAACTGTCATCTTTCTTCTTTCAGGGAAAGGGGAATGACACATCAGGGGAAGGGGCATGGCAGCAAGGATATGATGCTTGCTCTCCTCATCTTCTGACAGGGGAAGGGGCGTGGAGTCCTCCTTTCATCTTCACTTGTCCCAGGGATAATAGTCATCCTCTCCATAATCAACTTCCCTCCAGTTGTTTGAATTCTGTCGGAAAAATAGACCCATTTGATGATGGCCAGCTGTTGGCTCCATCCTCTCCTGCTGGTGGCTCGTGCATCTCCAAGATAGATGCTGTGGTCCAGGCAAAAGCGGTTCCTCTCTTTGGTTGCACTGTCTCCAGAAGTGCGTTCTCTTGTGACAGATATAACAGGGTGCTTTCAATTTCCCTCGTCGTCTCTGCTGCCGTGGGAAAGGTGGACGTACTGCAACACAATCCCTTGTGAAATGGGTCATCTCTCCACAAGTGTAGCATCCGGCATAATACGATGGGATCTGTTGTAGTCTCTGGAACTGGTTTGATCGATAAGCATCATACTCCGGAACTGGTGCATACTGCGGCACCACTTGTTCTGTGTGCTGGTAGCTGACAGTCGGCTCAGCACATGGCAATGGCTGACTTCCTTCTTGTAGTCGTCGTTTCTCCATGATCTCTGCCAGTTGGGCCTCGTTCAACTTCCTTTTTATGGCTAAAGCCTGCGACTTCTCGTCGGCCTCTCTCTTACGGACTAAATTCACAACGTGTGCCACTCGTTTCGTGTAGGACTTAATGTTCATTGCAGAAAGTTCCCATACAAGCTCAAGCTCAGATATCATCGCTTCTGGTAAGCCCTGATTGATTTTACACCTAACCATAGCTTCATCCACATCACTCCGGGTAGCATTTCTTCCTGTCAAATCTGCCCACTGCTCGTACACTCTGGAAATGTAGCTATTTGGGTCTTCCTCCTCTCGTAGTGGGTCAATAACTACAGAATCCAAGGTCCTATTCCACGGATAGTGGACACTAAACGCACGCCCCAGCACACCCCTGTGCTCGGCGAAAGGGACTGCGTCATATTCTCCATTCTCAATAAATTGAGTTAGTCCTGCTTCGGTCAAGATGTCAGTCAACACCTGTTCTCCAGTGGGTCCAGTTGCACGTGTAACTAGCCTCTTAAAATCACCCATCGCTAATGGAATATCCAAGACAAGCTTCTCCAACTTGTTAAGCCATCCGCAAGCTCCTTCTTCAAGATTTGGCAAATGACTCTCAAGGTGTAGAACCTCCATGCTTGACAATGGCTTATAGTCCAGAATCTGGTCTCTGAGGAACACTGGTGCTTGTTTCACAGCGTATTGAGACCTCCTTTCATCCTCCTGTCTCGGTTCAGGACTCCTGCTCTGTGGTGCGCTTGCTCTTCTGATGACACGCTTGGTAGTTTGACAGTGGTCGTCATCTGTTCTTCTGCGCTTCCTCGTCTCCTGAGGGTTCATTAGGTTTCGACTCTCCTCAGTCATACTTCTCCGGTGAACACCTGACTTCTTAATCTTCCTCAAAATGTCATCAAAAGTCATTGTTAGCTCAGTTTCTGCCGCTGAAAGCTGACTCAATTGCTTAGTCAAGCGGGCACAAGCTTTCTGGTGTCTCTTCAACTTTTTGCCAATAGCGATCAAAGTTTCAAAAAGGTTTCTCTTCTCCTCATCATCGCTGTCACTGTCACTGTCTCTGTCCACTCTAGACTCCGTAGAATCTTCCTCTGCTGAGCTGGTGTCGTCCGGCATACAGTCGATGCACTTCCTGCCAGCATGGCGGGCACGCCAATGTCCTCTGTCGTCACGGCGGTGAGCGCTCTCCTCACTGTGGCGTCTGCTGTCATCACTGTGTCGGCTGTCCTTGCTGCGGCGGTCAGCAGCTCCTCGCACTGTAGTATTCACCTTTCTCTTGTGCAGGCTGCGGCCTGTTCTGCTTGGTTCCGGTAGATCTGCTGGTGTCATCGCTGACTCCTTCTCTCCATGACTCGTCCTGGTGCTCAATCCAAAAGGTACTGCCGCAGCTGCTGCGGTCGTAGCTTGCTGCTTCTCCTCTCCTAATGGAGACTCTTCTCGTGCTGCCAGTGTCAATGTCTCTATACAGGGAGGCGGCCTGCTCTCTGCCCTCTGTGGCTGTGATAAGCATGCCAGAGGCTCAGGTGGAAAAAGTGGTGGCTCTTCACATGCTGACAGATGTGATGTCACATGTTGTTGAGCTGCTTCGCATACGGTAGCAGAGCTAATCAGCCGCTTTGCCTCTCTAAAAAACAGATCTAAAACGGCAAGTTCCAGCTGTCTTTTCTTCTTTCTTTTCTCTGTTTTTTGTTCTGCTCTAAATGTACGGACTAATACCTCCATCGTCTTAATAAGTTTCATATCAAAACTCCCTTGCTCTGGCCATGCAGGTTCTATGTCACTCCACCTTATTGACCACTTTCTTGTGACATCAAATATACCTAATGGACTGGATTCTTGTATGACCTCTGCCGGCGTCATAACTTTCTCAGAATCCATCTTAAAAACTAAATGAGTGAAAATTAAACGAAGACAAAAAAGTGATGGTGTCTTGTTTACAAAAGTAATAATAGTAGAGAAAGTGAAAGATAAAGAGAGAGAGATAGTCACACACTCATTCAAATCTCACTCACACCCAGCTGTCACCCACAGGTCGGGGGTCAGCAGTCACTCACACACAAGTGGGGGTCTGTCAGCAGGACTCACACACAGTATGTCCCCTGCAGGCACACACTCACACACACTCATTTGCATTGGGGGCCAATGTCTTCAACCACACACACACACACACACACACACTCATTTACATACAGGCCTAATGTAACAGGCTGTCTCTTACTGCTTAACTTCTTACAAGACTCTTTCACACAAAGAAGAAAAATGAAGGAAGAGATTACAAAACAGCCTAGTCTCAAAGATTAAAAGACCCTAACCTTACTCACTCCTTCCCACTCAACTCATTCCCTAACACTCTCACTCATACACAAACATTGACCATTTGTTCCCAATGTAATTACTCACTACTTTTAATCTGAAAGTTAACCCCTTAAATTTGAAATCCCAATAAAATTATCAAACTAGATATCCTAGTCTACTGTCTGTTACTTTTAGTTACCTACTGAATAATTACTTCTGTTAAAGTGTAACCTTTGTCTTCAAAATGTTTATCCCACATTAAAACCCCATTACATGAATTTATGATACTTCCCTTACAACCCCAATAAATGAATATTGCTTTTACCATATAAATGATATATACCTATACCCTCCCCTCTTCGAGATATCACAAATATATCTCGACAACTTAAACCAATAATGCAAATAAACTATAATTTACCCCAAAATGTAGCCTATAGCCAAGCTCAAAGATAAGGCTGACCTGCAGAAACCCCAGACTATACTGTATATGCAGCCTATGTGCGCTGCGGCCCTTTGTTCCTTCTCACACACACATACACTCTAACCCACACATTCCTACAAAGAGAATACCCCTCTTCATCCTCTTCATACTAGACATAAAGAATAAACCCCCATCATACATACCAAGCCCAATAACAGACAACCGACACACACACAAGAAAAAGAAGGGAAAAGGATTGTTCAATGAAAAAGTTTCAAACTATTCTAGCCGAAACGGAATTGCTGAAAATAGGTAAATTCACAGAAAAGACAACCAAAATCGCCTCACTGAGAAATTAGGAGTTAGCAGGCCTCAGTCCCGCTTAACAAAAATCAGAAACCAAAACATTGAACAAAGGAAAATTAATGAAAAAAAAGTATAGTGAATAAGAAAGAACAAGAAGAAAAGGAAAAGCACTTCCTATCCTAACTAACAAAAATGACTAAGCCCTACACTTATCAACCGGTCCAACACAAAAGTGACTAGACAAAACGTAGGCCTAATACCGGAGTAACTAGAAGAATTATCACCAGAGTGACTAATAAAACATCTCGACATAAAAATGACCGAGGCCTCCCTAACACTGACTGTCCTCAGCTCATGCCAACATACTCACAGCCAAAAAAGTCCAAAAGGAACAAAACAACTGAGCGCCATCACATCAAAAGTCCCCCTCGCGTCCTCCTGAAGTTCTCTGTGTGGAGACCGAAAAATCTCCATCAACATCGGGTTTCCAGGCACCATTTTGTAGTAAATCAGGGTTTTGGTTCCATTCTGTTGTTTCTCCTATTAGACTGACTTATTAGACTGAATCTCTGAAAGGTCCAGGAAGGACTTGAGAGGTGATGAATGAAAGCTGCAGAGTTGTTCAGTAGAGTTGTTCTTTATTGACAGAGTATCAGTTCCATGAGTAGCTGGAGCGGGAGCTCCCAGCTTTTCCAACAGTCCTCCGCCGTTCGCGGGCTTCTCTCTCCTCCTAAGTTACATTTTGCTATCACCTTATAAACATTTACAAGCATTGGGGGAGAATCAGAGGAGGGGTCAGAAACCCCTAGGTCATCTAATCAGCTGTCTTCGATCTAACAAAAGATTTGGCTTGGTGATGCCCCACTGAGTCGACACCCTGGAGGGACCTCTGTGTATCTCCTACAGAATTAGACTAACATGTGTCTCATGTCAAGATCTCATGTCACTCTTAATGTAATGTCTACTTTAATGTGCAATGCATATACTGTATATCTCACTTATATAAACCTAAGCCCTTAAAACATGTGTTTGCATCTGACAATGTAAAGAGTGTAAACCTTAATTAGTACTTTGCTAAAACGATCTACAGTATGTAAAAGAGGACAGGGTTGAGACCCCAAAGCCTCCATCTAGATGAGAATCCCGACACCTAAGCAAGCCTCAAAGGGTTTAAAATAGAATGAGCCCTTTGTCATCCCTGCTTGCCACTACAGGTGGTCAGTCAATCAAGAGACCAGATCTAAATGCAGAGTAACACAAACGAACCTAATCAGATCTCGTCTTGCCTTGGTAGAGGTTTGGAGGCTGCCTAAACAGCCATTTGCTCAAGTTCCCCACTACATTATAATAGTTGATATTATGCTGAATTATTATGCCTTATTGTCTGATCAGATATACTTCATATTAATAAAGTTTTAAATAGTCTTTTGTAATTGGTAACTTTGCCTTTGCAGTTTGATATTTATTATTCTGCTTTGAATTACAAATAAAATAAGTATTCTCCTTGAACTTGAAGAACACGTCTCTGCTCATATTCTCTATTATCAAACCTGTGGTTGGGTATTCCGTGTACCTTGTGCAGTATACAGTATATGGTAATCTCTGGGTGAGTCGGGCACCGCGGTGTAGTGTGGTGTAGTCTTTTTGAGTCATAAAACTACAACGTTAACGCTCAAAAAGACTACACCGCACTACACCGGACCCGACTCTGTTCGAGGCTTAACACACTGTTAGACTGATGATCAGTTGTTGGTTTACTCTCGGCTGCAGGATGAAATGACTAAGGAGGCTGTTGAAAATTGTGAGGGGGCACATATTTTTTATATAGGCTAGTAATCATGAACATTCTTTTTATTATCTATAAAACCTACAACAGATGACAGTTTTTGGGAGCTGAAATAACAGCCGCTGCTGCTGCTGCACTGTGGTGATTTAAATTGCGGATTAGACTAATAGAATAATAATCAGATAATTATTATATGGGGCAACTGTGTTTCAATACTGTTATTGTAATCTCTATGACAATAATAATATTCAGACAATATTTGTGTTGTTTTTGATATTTTCTTGACTTTACGTTTATAAACTGTGGGTGCAATGCCCCAGCATCTCTTCTCCACTAGTCTCTCCATAACATTTTAGAACTGTCAGTATATTTAGGGTTAGTTTAGGTTTTACTTAGTTTTTGTTAGTGAAACATAATATAATATAGAAAAATAGATTATGCCATAGATATCAAACCATGAAGAATCATGAAGGCAACATAATAAAAAACAGATATCATATACATGATATTGAAATATGTTTGATTATATGAATAATATAATATGAGAGATTAAGATATGTGTGATTACATCATGACAGATTAAAGTAGAGTCTCAGAGAGTCAGTGATGACATCAGAGCAGCATCAGTGTTATGTTTAAACATGGTTCCTCATTCATTAGCATGTCTTTCTACACAATGTGACAACATCCTGCATTAACATGCATTCAGGGGCGTCAATTGGGTATGGCAGGGGTATGCAGCTGCCATACCCTGGGTCCAGGGGGGAAAATAAAGGTTACTTTTAAATATAAATCCATGAATGTGTCTTTGTCTATCTGTGCTGGTTACTATGATGTTAAATTACAGTAAAATAACTACAAATGCTAAATTTAACAACAGGTATTATAATTATATTCTCCACACTTGTATTTTCCCCATCTTGACAAAATGGTATATTCCCAGGTTCCGCAGGTCAGCTGCACAGGTGCAATGCATTATTGTTAATTGTGGCACGTTTACTAACATGCCAAGTTTTGCTGCACTTGAACAACCGTTCCAGGCTGCCATATCCAGCCCAAGAAACTGTAGAAATGGGGGAAAAAATAGAATGTACTTAAAATAAATGTATCATGCCTAAGGCGCGCGTGCAAGACACCAGTCATGTTGCCATACCTTAGCTTTTTCTGAACTGGTGCCACTGCATGCATTTAACATGTCCAAATAGGTCTACACTTTAACCATTAAGATCTGTGGAGCTGTCTGTGCATTGATCAGTGCAGTGGCATATGTGTGCCTACAAGCTCAGTGGCCTTGTGGTTAGAGTGTCCGACCGTCCTGAGACTGGGAGGTCGGGGATTGATCCCTGGCCAGGTCATACCAGAGACTCTGACAAAAGTGACCCAGTGCCTGTTGGCTATGCAACGCATTGTGAGCTTGTAGATCTGATATTTTCTGAGTGCAACCAAGTGTAAAATCAGCCATTGCGACGCCATCAAGGCCCACCGATATAATTTTGGTCGACAAAATCAACTGTAGATTTATAGTCGACTAATGTCTGTTGATATTTAGTCGATTAGTACTTGACTAAAACTAAAGCATTTCATTGTATTAAATATGATTAAACTATGACATTTTATTTTAAAGTTGCTGTTAAAATGAACAGTGGTCTACAGCAAGTGTCTTCAACAGGGGGTCCGGGACCCCTAGGGGGTCCTCAGAGTTACTACAGGGGGTCCTCCAAATCTTTGTGTGATAGAAACTTTTTTCTCCTTTTTTATATTAACCACTTGAACCCTGGTGTCCATATTCTGAGAACTTTAGCCAAAAATAGACGATCTACAAGCTTGTAGATCGGCTATTTTCGGCAAAGAGGTTTGGTGTAGAGGGGAAAAGAGCAGACTAAGTACAGAGTGAAAGGTCAAGTTTATTAAGTATTGACGATTCAAGTGGTTAAATATCTGAAAACACAAATTGACATGAATCCAAAATACACTGACGATCGTGCTGTCAAACAATGAAACTATATGGAATCTATGAACAGGTAGTGGGGGTCCCTGCTTCATCTCTCTCTCAACAAAGGGGTCCTTGGCCTGAAAACGTTGAAGACCCCTGTTGGATTGGGGGTAAGTACAGTACAGTACAGTACAGTACAGTACAGTACAGTACAGTACAGTACAGTACTTGTACATCAAGCTGCCTCACGCTACAGTAACAGGAGACAGGCTGAAGGCTACTGCCATGTGGTCCTCATGGCTCTGCAAGGCAAAGGCCTGCAGTTCCATGTAATCTCCACTATGTGGCACCATCACTTTAACAGTTCCATTTCTGGAGGTCAAGGGTTGCACAGTCCTGAATGACAACAATCAACCTGTGGTGTGGATTCAGAGAAGAGATGGTCTGGTAAGAATGTTTCATGGTTTATTTTATGATACACATTATTGATGCAGTATTTGATTTGATTTTGATGTATTTATTTGCACAATAAAATTAACAGTTCAAGGTTAACATTAAAAAACATGGCAATAAGTGCAGGTGAAAAAGGAAAACCCTTATAGGCCTTTACAAGGTTCTCACCTGAGATAATAAACAAGAATAAGTTAAAACATACAGTAGGCTGTGTGTGTGTGTGTGTGTGTGTGTGTGTGTGTGTGTGTGTGTGTGTGTGTGTGTGTGTGTGTGTGTGTGTGTGTGTGTGTGTGTGTGTGTGTGTGTGTGGAAGTAAGGCCACTTTATGTGGTATAAGCAAATGTAGAGGCTTGATTTATCAGGCTAGTCTTCAATCTATGTTTAAAGTTACTGAGTGAAGATGAGGATTTGGCAATAAGTATGTGTGTATTCCATAGTAAAGAACTTCTGTCTTTAATGGAGAACTGGCTATGAGTGATACGACTGAAGGGAGGATGGATATTGTCTGATTGTCTAGTATTATAATCATGAACTTGCAAGTTGGTCTTAAAATATTCTTTGAAAGGTCTGGGAAGCATATCTTAAAGGTATAAATGAAAGAACAGGATTGGACTGTGTTAATGTCATAGATAGTTTTTAAAAGGAGGGGCAGATGGAGCCAAATGGGTAGAAATAGTAGCTATTCTTACACATTTATGTTGACTGATGAGTAATTTGTGTACATTTGATGGATAGATGGACTGTACTTTACTAGTCTAGATTGTCAGTGACCCATAAATTAGCCGCAAATTGCAACACTAGATTTTTTATAATCGGATGAATCTAGGGTTGCAATACCTCCCATAGGCAGCCAATGCATCAAAACAGTTTTTTGCTATCTGATTATATTAAACGACGTCAAACTCACCAATATTGCAGCTCTATGGAAAGCTTGGAATTTACTCTTTCTATCTGCAAAGTGTTTGTTACAGAAAAATCCACCATAGACATGTTATGATTTATTTTTGGTAAAGAAATCCAAGCAGACAAGTGTTGAACTTCGGAAGCGCTCGTCTTCTATAACGCAACGTCCCGGTGCCTCCTGCATTATGTGACATTTAGAACCATGTGGTCTCAGGACCGCTGAGCGATTTTCCACGAGCGCTTCCAAACTCCAGGACTTTGAAAAAATAATCACCTGAACCAAATTTCTTGATAGAAACTGGCTCATAACATGTATGGTGGATTTTTCTGTAACAAACACTTTGCAGATAGAAAGAGTAAATTCCAAGCTTTCCATAGAGCCGCAATATTGATGAGTTTGACGTCGTTTAATACAATCAGATAGCAAAAAAACATTTTGGTGCATTGGATCCCTATGGGAGGTATTGCAACCCTAGATTCATCCGATTATAACAAATCGAGTGTTGCAATTTGCGGCTATCCAAGCCCCTCGCCTGTCATTGTGAATCTCTAGGAAAAGGGAGATATTTTAGATATTTGGAGATATTTTTCTGACAGAACTTTTTCCAATGTATATGAAACTAGAGGACAATATCTGACTCCAAGTCTTAGGTATCAAAATGATTGTGTGAGTTACACACACATGGATATCAGCCTGCTAACCATGCGTGGAAAAGGCCCATCTATAGCTATGCATTGTAATTTGTATGTGGTTGCGCTTCTCTGCCTTCCTTGTACTGCTTCAGTGATTCTATTTCAACATTTGATGTATCTTCTTTATTGTAATGTATGGAAATGGCTTGGGAAAATGTAAGCTTTTATGAAACAACAGAATCATTTGAACCAAATGTTTAAAAAAAATGGTTATCACTTGAAGCTTCAGTTACAGTGACCTGTTAGATTGTGTGAGCTTGTAGAGTTGTGAGCTTGTAGATCTGCTACTTTTGGTGAATGTTCCCCCCAGAATAGGGATATTAGGCCAAGTTAAACATCAAGTATAAAAGTTATTTTCAATCTCTCCTATAATGGAAACAGATATGTTTTAATGTTTACCTCATGACATACTGTATGTTAGGGGAAAATATTTACTCAGCTTAATGTGAATCACTTGAACCAATTGTTTCAAAAATTGGTTAATCACTTGAAGCCTCAGTTACAGTGACCTCTTCTGGTGAAGTGCAAGACTGCGATTAATTTGGCCAGAGCCTTTTAATAAGAGACAGCCTACAGGGAGGTCATCACCATGTTGGACATTTTTGTAAAACATATATTTTTTGCCACGAATGAGCAGACAATAATATGACCAGAAACACATGAAGAGTTAAGAGACCCTCGGGGTTCCTTGAAGGTGGTCTGTAATTCTGACAGTGTACAACTAAGGTCCATTTGGTTCCATGTGTACACTGTCAGAGTTTTGGGGGTCTGAAAGGTCTAAAGTCTGTCCTAGTGGACTGTTAATGTGCCATAGGCAAGGAAAGGCAACTTTATTTATAGAGCACCTTTCATACAGCAAGGCAATTCAAAGTGCTTTACGGAATAAAAACAAATACATTCACAGTGCAACAACGCATTTTAAAAATATATACAATAAAATAAAATGGATATACCGGTGTATATACATTACACACAATTAAAATAAGAAAATAGTATACAAATCATGAGGTGGAATAAGCCATGTTAAATAAATATATTTTTAAATTGGACTTAAAAACAGCTACGGTTGGGGATTGTCTGATGTAGAGTGGAATATGTTTCCAGGTGTGTGGTGCATAGTGGTGAAATGCTGCTTCACTATGTTTTGTTCCAACAGTATGAACAATTTAGGCCAGTCAATCTAAGCTAAAAAAGGGCATGACCCAAAAGAAATTGCAATAGTAATCATTCAGGGTTTTTTATGATCCTTAGGCTCATCCAAAACACATGTTAAAAATCTTCCAAAATATTCTTAGTGGATCAAGGTAAATTCAGGGGGTTCCAGTTTGGGTCCCTTCACTTACTATACAGGAAAAAGACCCCCCCAAAAAATCTTTAAGTAGCATGTGAGGGGTCTAACTGGGTGGTTTTCATGATTCTGAATCCATTGAAAGCATTTGTTTTGCACGAAAAACATTCCTCGGGCCAAAAATGGACCCACAACACGATTGTATAGTGATGGTTTAGTGATGAGTCATCACTTTTCACACTTTTGTGTGGTCCATTTTTGGCCCGAGGAATGTTTTTCGTGCAAAACAAATGCTTGCAATGGATTCAGAATCATGAAAACCCCCTAGTTAGACCCCTCACATGCTACTTAAAGAAGATGTTTTTAGGTCTTTTCTTTCCTGTATAGTAAGTGAAGGGACCCAAACTGGAACCCCCTGAATTCACCTTGATCCACTAAGAATATTTTGGAAGATTTTTAACATGTGTTTTGTATGACTCTAAGGATCATAAAAAAACCTTGAACCATTACTATTGCAATTTCTTTTGGGTCAAACCTCAGATTGACTGGGCTAATTAGCAGTCATAGTAAATCAGTGTCATATTTTAGGAAAACCTGGAGCCTTGACATTCAGTAATTATGATTATGATCAAAATAAGAACATTACGGTATAACGTGTATGTAAAAACTAAATCTAACGTTTGCCACGCACGGACACATTTAGCCTATCCTTGAACAAACATATTGTTGACCCCTGGAAATAGTAGTAAATATATTATCATGTTAGATCTAGTTGTGATGTTCCTAATGGGAGAACTGTAGGCTTACTGTACAAATAAAGACTTGATTCATCATGTCATCTTTGTATTCAACTATTTGGTTGACATGGAGGTTTATCCTCTAATAATGATTGAAATAAAAACAAATAAACACAGCAGTGTGTTTGTGTACAAGGCAGGGTGTGAGTGTGTTTGTGTACAAGGCAGGGTGTGAGTGTGTTTGTGTACAAGGCAGGGTGTGAGTGTGTTTGTGTACAAGGCAGGGTGTGAGTGTGTTTGTGTACAAGGCAGGGTGTGAGTGTGTTTGTGTACAAGGCAGGGTGTGAGTGTGTTTGTAGGAAGGGGAACACTCAAAGATCTTTGGCACATTGTATTGCTTAAGTTGTGGCCAATTGGCACACATTTTCTTTTCTTTTTTCTTACTTGTGAGCTACTTTTAAAATGACCAGGGGGGGATTTGGAATAGCAGCACTGGCAATACATATAAGACAAATACACTGAAATAGTAGGGAAACAAATAGGGAAATACTTGGAAAACAGTCTTCATCTCATTCTGTATGGAAGTGGTAGGTTTAGATTTTCAGGTTCTTTGTAATGCTACTTGAAAACAAAGCATTGTATTGTGGGTGTTTGCCTACTTTAGAAGCAGTGATTATTGTGTATAAATGTATATATTTTTATTATAGTCTATTAGGGTTGGGTATTGTCGGCGATACTTTTAATGGTATCGATTCAATGACGTCGATACTATCGGTATCGGTTCACGTAAAAACGAACGATACCTTGTTTCGATACTTTTGAATGCACCCCTTGCCGGTCGCATCTGTAACAGTTGGGCTACTGAAGGTTTAATGACTGCTTTAGTAGGCTACACTTGTTACTGTGAAAATAGCCGAGAATAGCCTATAATGTTTATTATTATGATAATGATCCAACGTCTATAAAATAGCCCATAGAAAAAGGCGGGTAATAATTATAATAATAAGGGTAATAATAATAAATAAAAAGTATCGAAAATGGTATCGAAAAAGGTATCGTATCGATTTCCAGGTATCGAAAAAGGTATTGTATCGATTAAAAGGTGAACGATACCCATCCCTATAGTCTATATATTATTTCAGGGTCATATCATGTGGTCTACCTGCACAGCCTTATTGATCTATTGGTAGATCATAATCTACCTTTTGAGCAGCACTGAGTTACAGTATGACTCAATAGACTCAACATGTTGCATCACGCTGTAGCACAACACCTTGTGAGCTTGTAGATCTATACTTTTGGGGAATGTTCCCCCCAGAATAGGGACACTACTGGTTTTCAAGTTAAACTTCTAGTAGAAAAGGTTTTTTTCAAATATTCTCTCCAGTTGACCCCATGACATACTGTATGTTAGGGGAAAGATTGACATATTTACGTAGCTTAATGTGACATGAATGTAAGGTTCTATAAAGTAATGTCTTTCAGGGGTGATGAAAAGGTTATGTAATATAGACATTCTCTACACTACAGGATTACAGACCAGCATACAGTATAGCTGATGTTATGTAAGCTTTCAGTAAGCCTAAATGTAGAGAACATAACTAGAAATACATTTTATGTGACAACTGGTTGATATTTTCCAATTAACTTTTTTATTCAAATGAATCAAAGTCAACATCTTACTATAAATGTGAGAAATCTCTGTGAGCCGTTTTTCCCACCGGCTTCAGATTCGGCACGCGCGTTCCCCGCCGCGGCGCGGAGTGCAGTGCCGGGCCTCGGGCCGACCCGATGCACGGTTTTTTACCGTCACCCCCACGTAGAGGAGGGTGGAGCAGGAGGAGGAGGAGGAGGAGGAGGGTGGAGCGTCAGCAGGCTGGGTGGAGGTACCAGCTGGGTGGAGGAGCAGGGTGGTGGTAGCGTCAGATGGAGGGATGGTCGGTTGGGACGTCGTCTTCAAGGGTTGGAAGAAGTCAATGGATGTCTTCACTTGTCCGTTGACAGTCAGCTGACATGTGAACTTCTTGTTTTGCTCGTGTTTGTCGATGGTCAGATATTTAAAACAAGCATCCCTACTGGAGGCTTGCAGGTTACCGTTCTCATCCAGCCATCTCAGAGTGTGACCAACACATGTTCCCCTGTTATCAAACAGAGTGCACTTCAGTGTCTGTGTTGCCTGGTGTGCTCTGGTGATGTCGCTCACTTCCAGTACAAACAGATCAATAAGTTGAGTATCTCCATGTTGACTAACTTTGCCTCCATCTGTTTTATATTGTTTTACATTATAAAAACCAGCATCTTCAGCTGTGACGTCTCTAACAGTCAGAGAGCAGTTAGACTGCAGTCTCATTCTGTCTGCAGAAGGGTTTTGTTCAGTCTTAATCAAACCATCCTCAGCCACAGTAACAGCCTTTCCTCTACCTTTTCCAGTATAAATCCACACAGTCGATTTACATTCAGGACCATCAGGTAACAGGTTGTTAAAGGGCAGAATGACAGTCTCTCCAGATGGTTTGTACAGGTCAACCAGGGTGACCAGGGTGAGGATGTTATCGACTCCAAGCAGCAGAACGAACAGCAGTTGAATCCATCTGATCCCAGACATTCTCACCTCGACCTGATCTGTTTTGGTGTCTATTTGACTAAATATTTTTATTTTTAGTTGTCTCTGTCTCTCTGAGTGTCCGTGTCTCTCTCTCTCTCTCTCTCTCTCTCTCTCTCTCTCTCTCTCTGTGTGTCTCAGAGTGTCCAGTGAGGCTACTTAAAGCATACAGAAGTTGTGTTTAAAGTTAGTTCCTCATTCATTAACTTGACATTCTGTTGCATGTTTCCTGTGAAAACATGCATGTTGAAATGCAGCCTGCATGTAGAAGAGACTTCAATGTCTCTGCATTATAGAACTTTATATATATATATTTGTTTGTAAAGTAGGGATGAAACAATATCGTCAATATGAAAATTCTGTGCCGATACCGAGGTTTAAATAACAATTTAGTTGATATCCGATATGGATTTCTTTTAATTTCGTTTTTTTATTGTTTGATCCAGGGAAACAAACAAATCATTATGAAACACAACTGTTCAGAATCTACAGCTTGGTATGAGCTGCACATAACCAACATGAGTGATATGTATCTAACATATATAATGTATGGTATGTGCTGCACATAACCAACATGAGTGATATGTATCTAACATATATAATGTATGGTATGTGCTGCACATAACCAACATGAGTGATATGTATCTAACATTTATACTATATGGTATGAGCTGCACATAACCAACATGAGTGATATGTATCTAACATATATACTATATGGTATGAGCTGCACATAACCAACATGAGTGATATGTATCTAACATTTATACAATATGATATGAGCTGCACATAACCAACATGAGTGATATGTATCTAACATTTATACTATATGGTATGAGCTGCACATAACCAACATGAGTGATATGTATCTAACATATATACTATATGGTATGAGCTGCACATAACCAACATGAGTGATATGTATCTAACATTTATACAATATGATATGAGCTGCACATAACCAACATGAGTGATATGTATCTAACATTTATACTATATGGTATGAGCTGCACATAACCAACATGAGTGATATGTATCTAACATTTATACAATATGATATGAGCTGCACATAACCAACATGAGTGATATGTATCTAACATTTATACTATATGGTATGAGCTGCACATAACCAACATGAGTGATATGTATCTAACATTTATACAATATGATATGAGCTGCACATAACCAACATGAGTGATATGTATCTAACATTTATACAATATGATATGAGCTGCACATAACCAACATGAGTGATATGTATCTAACATTTATACTATATGGTATGAGCTGCACATAACCAACATGAGTGATATGTATCTAACATATATACTATATGGTATGAGCTGCACATAACCGACATGAGTGATATGTATCTAACATTTATACTATATGGTATGAGCTGCACATAACCAACATGAGTGATATGTATCTAACATATATACTATATGGTATGAGCTGCACATAACCGACATGAGTGATATGTATCTAACATTTATACTATATGGTATGAGCTGCACATAACCAACATGAGTGATATGTATCTAACATTTATACTATATGGTATGAGCTGCACATAACCAACATGAGTGATATGTATCTAACATTTATACTATATGGTATGAGCTGCACATAACCAACATGAGTGATATGTATCTAACATTTATACTATATGGTATGAGCTGCACATAACCAACATGAGTGATATGTATCTAACATTTATACTATATGGTATGAGCTGCACATAACCAACATAACTCAGCCAGCACAACATTGATGGTTCCCAACAACAGATAGCCTAAACATCGTCGACTGCCATCAATGAATGTCAACTTATTTTCTAGATGCTCATTTCCATCCTCTAGTATTCACATCTATCATAAAATGCACTTTATTTTACACACATTTCCTTCTCCACCTTTGAAAACTCGCTGATTTGACTCTCTCTCTGTGTGTGTGTGTGTGTGTGTGTGTGTGTGTGTGTGTGTGTGTGTAGGTGTGTGTGTGTGTGTGTGTGTGTGTGTGTGTGTGTGTGTGTGTGTGTGTGTGTGTGTGTGTGTGTGTGTGTGTGTGTGTGTGTGGTTCATACATCATCAATGTCATCTTCCAAGTTCCTCTTGAGGGTCTGTCTGTGTGTCTCTGAGTGCCTTCTGCCTACCACAGTATGCCCATATATGGAGATCTTTGTATCTGTCTGTCTGTCTGTCTGTCTGTCTGTCTGTCTGTCTGTCTGTCCAGTGATGACATCAGAGCAGCATCAGTGTTGTGGTTCAACATGGTTCCTCAGTCATTAGCATGTCTTTACACAATGTGACAACGTCCATCATTAACATGCATTTCACATGCAGAATGCTCTTTAACCCATTAAGACTGGAATTATTTTATACTTTAGCTATTGAAAAATAGCAGATCTACAAGCTCACAGCGCGGCACCGAGTGCCGTGGCACCGAGTGCCGCGCTGGGGGGGGGGGGGGGGGGGGGGTCCCTGAAACAACATATTTTGAGATGGGGGTCCGTGGCCAAATACATGTAATTTTGGGGGTCCTTGACATGAAAAGGTTTGAGAACCACCGACGTAGAAACATGAGTTTTTCAAAAACCTTAGAAGGATTTGGAAGACATTTATTGAATCGAGTAGTCAAAAAGACTTGCCCAAAATGTCATGATTTAAAAAAAAATAGCAGATCTGCAAGCTTGTGCCGCGCTGCCAGCTGCTATTTCTTTATAGTTAAAGCATAACATAATGGTTAATGTAATTTGTAATTAGTCTTACTGGCTTGATGTCCATGTATGAAATCTAAGCTTGAACATCACTTAGTGATTTTGAATACTTTAAAAAACACTGTCAATAATTCTCTATTATTATGATTATGATTATTGTTATTGTTTTGTTATTATTGTTGATTATCTACAGTGTTTTTATTCACACTTTTGCCCTACTCCTATCTCCTCCACCGTTGCCCCTATTCATGCCAAACCGTGCACACACACTCCTTGGCTTCCAAACCACAACCTCCATTTCTTCTCATTTCTCACATGGCCCTCTTCTAGCGCCACCATCAGGCCGATTCTTGCAAAACACAAATACAAATTTTCCTACAAATGTTGCCTTAAAATCACGCAAAGCGGAACACGGTATCTCTAAAGTCATGTCATCAACATGCATTTCCCATATTCCCTCCTGAAGTTTGTGTATGATTAGGGAGTCTTACTGGTTATCTACAGTGTTTTTATTACTGTAAACTATGAGCCTAATCCATCATTATTTGTATCATTTTAACTTCATGTTATCAGTTATCTTCACTATCTGTTGCTATTACTGTAAAAAAAAAAAAAAACTGTATTGCTTCCAAGATCATCAGACTTCCCTCACCCACACTGTCTGATAAGAACAATAAGACCATCACACGCTTAGCACTTTTAATAATAGTACAAGCAGACAAGCATTCAAAAGCTGCAGGTCGCTTCTAATGATTGTATGAGGATTCTACTCAGAAAACCTAGACAGTCGAGTGCCAATCAATAGTTTTGTGAAGTAGGAGTGATGTGCACTTTTCATGCTCTTCTGAGAAATCGGACGTTTTGTTTATTTGTCATTTGAATGTGTCTCATAATTTGATTATCATGCTGCTGACTCAAGCCGGTGTCAGTGATGTGAAATACCTTGCATTTTAAACGTTGTCACATTGTGTAGAAAGACATGCTAATGAATGAGGAACTATGTTTACAGTTTAGGCATTTAGCAGACGCTTTTAATCCAAAACGACTTACAATAAGCAGGTAATACATCAATATAATAAGCAAGATAATATGTCAGTACATTAACAACAATATAACAATATAACAAATGCATAGGAATATCATTCTAGACCATCTGTGTGACCACAACACTGATGCTGCTCTGATGACTAAATTATATTATTTTTCACTGACAAACTAAACAAAAACTAAGCTATGATGGCTAAAACTGAGACTAAATATATACTAATAATTTCTTCAACAAAATAAAAACTAGACTAAAATGTTAGTGAGGGACTAGTGGAGAAGAGATCCAGTAACCTGACTCTGCCAGATGGTGGCGTATTGTCAGGTTAGAGATCCAGTAGAACTTGAAGACAAGTCATTTATAAATACTATTATTATTGATAAATACCATACTATTTATGATTTAAATACATATTATTGTTATATACTATAAATCAGGGGTCTTCAATAGGGGGTCCCCAGAGTTACAACAGGGGGTCCTCCAAATCTTTGAGCGATAGAAAACTTTTTCTCCTTTTTTTTTCGGCAAAGAGGTTTGGTGTAGAGGGGAAAAAGAGCAGACTAAGTACAGAGTGAAAGGTCAAGTTTATTAAGTATTGACGGTTCAAGTTAAATATCTGAAAACACAAATTGACATGAAACCAAAATACACTGATGATTGTGCTGTCAAACAATGAAACCATATGGAATCTATGAACAGGTTGTGGGGGTCCCTGCTTCATCTCTCTCTCAACTAAGGGGTCCCTGGCCTGAAAACGTTGAAGACCCCTGCTATAAATACATTTTATTATGCACAAGAGACAATAGAAGTGCACACGAAGCAGTGTGAAAACAAACATTTTAAATTTACTTTATTACATGGGTCTTCAACGTTTTCAGGCCAGGGACCCCTTAGTTGAGAGAGAGATGAAGCAGGGACCCCCACAACCTGTTCATAGATTCCATATAGTTTCATTGTTTGACAGCACAATCATCAGTGTATTTTGTCATGTCAATTTGTGTTTTCAGATATTTAACCACTTGAACCGTCAATACTTAATAAACTTGACCTTTCACTCTGTACTTAGTCTGCTCTTTTCCCCCTCTACACCAAAGCTCTTTGCCGAAAATAGCCGATCTACAAGCTCACAACGCCTCGCAGCGCGAGGCGTTGTGAGCTTTTAGATCTGCTATTTTTGGCTACAGTTCTCAGAATATGGACGCTAGGGTTCAAGTGGTTAATATAAAAAAGGGGAAATATCAAGTTCCTATCCACACAAAGATTTGGAGGACCCCCTGTAGTAACTCTGAGGACCCCCTAGGGGTCCCGGACCCCCTGTTGAAGACCCCTGCTTTATTATATTAATTGTGTGTATGTGCGTATATGTGCGTGGGCATGCATGCGTGTGTGCTTGTGTGTGCGTGTGCGTGTGCTTGCCCCATGTGTTTATCATCTCTTGGATGCTGAGCTACACTGTGACATTGGTTCAATTTATACACTCTCAGAGTTACAGACCCATAAGGGTCCATTTGGTTCCTGTAGCCATCAATCATTTACTGTAGCTGGGGACCCTCCTGGACACCCCTCAAGGACCCCTGGGGGTCTCCGGACCACACTTTGAGAACCACTGGTTATAAAAGCATTGATAATGCTGCTGCTGCATCACATGACCACGGGTTCTCCTCTGCCATTGGTTAGGAGAATATTAGCATGACATCTGCTGAGTGGCTGGCACTTTGACACTGACAGATTGGCTTCAATCTGATTGGATGTCTGACGTGCTGATGTCAGAGAGAGAGAGAGGGAGAGAGAGACCTAGAGAAGACAGGGTGGGGAGAGAGAGATTGCAAGGGGTGGAGCGTGGTAGAGAGAGATGTGGAAAGAGAGAGAGAGAGAGACACACACGCACGCACGCACGCACACACACACACACACACACACACACACACACACACACACACACACACACACACACACACACACACACACACACACACACACACAGATTGTGAGGGGTGGAGTGTGGTAGAGAGAGATGTGGAAAGAGAAAGAGAGAGAGAGAGATAGAGAGAGAGAGAGAGAGAGAGAGAGAGAGAGAGAGAGACTCCAACAAAGATCTTATTGTTTAACAGTCAGTATAAATAAAGTGATAGAATTACACCATGAATGTTTCAGTTTAAACTGTTAACATGTTTCCATCCAGTCAGCACAATCACTGCTGTAATTGTTACACACTGAGTTTAAATAATGTTATAAGGTTTAATGTTACACACTGTTGAGTTTAAACCCATTTAGGCCTAGGATTATTGACTGCTTTAACTATTGAAAAATAGCAGATATACAATATCGCATATAGAGTACATGTTCTGGTCTCCATCATGGTTGTAAATGTAATCATAGTATTTCTACTCTAGGTATAGAGTACATGTTCTGGTCTCCATCATATGGGTGTAAATGTAATCATAGTATTTTTACTCTAGGTATAGAGTACATGTTCTGGTCTCCATCATATGGGTGTAAATGTAATTATTGCAGAATGAACAGCAGCTGCCATCTGCTGCTCTGTTCCTTAAATTAATTATCACACACACACATGTGCATGTGCATGCGCACACACACACACACACACACACACACACACACACACACACACACACACACACACACACACACACACACACACACACACACACACACACACACACACACACACACACTGGAGACCTCAAATCAAAATGGGGTCCAGGGACCCTCTGTGGGTTCCTTCTTGAGGGGGTTCCAAATGGATCCTTTTACAAGGTCTGTAACTCAGAGAGTTGTACAAATGGTGGACCCTTAAAGGTCCATTTGCTTCCATTTGTACCCTCTCTGAGTTATGGGGGGTCCTCTCCCCAGACCCTCAACGGCTCCTCCATACCTCCAAAACCTGATCAACCCCTACAACCCCACCCGTTCACTCAGATCAGCCAACACAGGGATGCTGACAGAACTCTCGCTAAAAACCCCAGGACAAAAATCCACTCGTCCTAGAAGACAATTTGCCCTCCTGGCCCCAAAACTGTGGAAGCTAGATATCATTTTTTTCTAGATTGATATTCCTATGCATTGATATATTGTTGTTAATGTACTGCCATATTATCTTGCTTATTATAGTGATGTATTATCTGTTTATTGTAAGTCGCTTTGGATTAAAAGTGTCTGCTAAATGTCTAAACTGTAAACTGTAACCACTTGAGTGTTTCTCATTCCTCTGTCTTTTGTCATTCATTTTAACAAGTTGTCATTGTTTGATGTGTGATTGCGACCGTCAGGTCGCAGTTACTATCAAAACCTCGACCAGCTGTCTGTCTGTCAGTCAGTCTGTCCGTCAGTCTGTCTGTCACACGTCACACTTTTGCCCTGCTCATATCTCCGCAACCGTTGCCCCGATCCAACCCATCAATTCTCACTTGACCCTCTTCTAGCGCCACCATGAGGCCGATTCTTGCAAAACACAAAAATCACACAAATCGGTACACAGTATGTCTACACTCATCATCTCATCAACATGGATCTGTCCCATATAGCGCCACCATCAGGCTGATTTTTTCACACACATTTTTGGACACTACTCCTACACATTTTGCCCTAAAATCACGCTGCGACCTAACGGTCGCTTATCTCCCGATTAGGGAGTCTTACTGGTTTATAGATCAGTGATTCTCAACCTTTTTGTTTTTAAATCTCACAGACCTCCAGTTAGACCACCACCCTGGGAGCCGCCTGTGCTGTGCGTTGCATGAACGGAAGTGCTGGAATGTTGGTGGAAGTGCTGCGGTTAACGGACGCTACGTCATGCTGTGCAGGTCTGTTTACTTTTTTTTTGTTATTTTTTATTTTTCAGGTTTTTTTTTTTTCAGACAAACATGACTAACAGACTTGGACCTACACAAAAGACAAAAGACATACGAGAAATTATACATACAGATAATAGACAAATAACGGGGGAGGAAAAAAAAGTATATATACATCTCAAGTGGTAAAAAGCTTCAAAAACTGAAAAAAGAGAAGAGGGGCACAAGGAACTCTCGCCCATGTCTCACCGCCCCCATGGGAAGAGAAAGAAAACTACTGTTATCCTCTACCCCCATCTGAACAGTGCGGCACGGGCCAGAATCCTGCAGTGCCTTATCATGCGTGTGCGTACATGGTGGTGGGATGTCGATCATATTATCATAACCAGACTTACATACAAGGATCATAAGCCAACCTAAATCAGTTGCCCCCTTCTAGAAAATCTAAGAAGGGGGACCATACTTCGAGAAACACCTCTGCCTTGTCTTGCATTTCATACTTAAGCCTCTCCAAGGGTAACAAAGACATTATTTGGGCCATCCACATATGTTCGTTTGGGATTTCATCAGTCTTCCATAACGTCAAAATGCATTTTTTGGCCAAAAACCTAAAAAAATCAAACAGCTTCCGATGTGAAGAGCTCATGGGTACATTTAGATCTACTCCTAAGAGGTATAGAATAGAAGATTTCCTCAGTTTTGACTTAAATATCTTTTCAATTGAAGCATGAATTGTTTGCCAAAAGGGTTTAATTTTGGAACAAAACCAGAACATGTGTGAATATGTGCCCAAAGTTAATTTACATTTATTACATAATGGCGAATACTCCTGGGACATTTTGTTTAAACAGACTGGAGTTAAAAACGTTTTGAAAATAAATTTATAGTTGTGTTCCAGTACTCTAGCCGGAAGCGAAGATGGGTTTACTTTTGCACATATCATTGTCCATGTTTCTTGATCTATAGTTAGATTTAAGTCTAATTCCCATAGCCTTTTCAGAGGTTGGAAGGATGAAGTCACTCTATCATTAAGAATTTTATAGATCTTTGACGTAAATTTAGACATAGATTGATTGCTGAAAAACATTTTTTCTATTTCGTCTACTTGAAATCTAAATATGTTTTTCTTAATCAAGGATTGTAAAAGATGTCTCACCTGTAAGTACTGAAACAGGTTTGCAGAGGACAAACCATATTCTTCCTTTACCTCTGAAAAGGATTTCATATCTATGTCTCTGAATAGACAACCCAGATTGTTAACGCCTTTAATTGTCCACCTATGTAAACCTTTCTCACTTAAGCTTGCTGGTAAATCGGGATTATGAGAAATGGGTGAAAGTACAGATATATGCTTGTTAATTTTGCAGTATTTCTTACAATTTGGCCAAACTGATAAGATACTATTAATTACGAAGGATTTATTCGGCCCTGCCAGAGTCTTGTTTATAAATGGAATAGATTTTAGCGGAATTGGGTGACTGAATTGGGATTCTATTGGTTTCCAAAGAGAGTCTTCCGAATCATGATACCATTCAGTCATTCGTTTAATTTGGGCCGACCAGTAGTATAACTCAAGATTAGGCAGAGCTAAACCTCCTTCTTTATATGGTTTACATAAAGTGGCCAAAGAGATTCGCACTTTTTTGTGGTTCCAGAGAAATTTAGAAATATCTGCATTTACATTTTTAAAGAATAATGCTGGAATGGGACAGGGTAATGACTGAAATAAGTAGTTTAATCTTGGTAATAAGTTCATTTTTACTACATTTATCCGACCTATAAGTGTTAGAGGTAAGTTGGTCCATACATCGATGTCCTCCTTGCAGGTCTGTTTACATCCCCCAGCCAAACACACCTAAGTAGACTGTAGCTCTTAACTCACTCTTAATAGGTGTAACTTTGCCTGAATCCATGTTTTGTTTTGGATATTGGATATTGTTTATTACGAGCGCAACCGATGAAGCGGGAGAAGTAGAACTATTTTTTTTTCCAGCTGGGAATTCGTTTGCAGGAGATTCTCACAGTGGAAGTCCCACCTTTCTATCCACTCTCTGCCTCATATCGCGCCAAGGCTCTTCTCTTTTGGAAGATGAGTTAGCGAGCCCCGTTTGATGAAAAGAAAATATATAATATCTCTTGGACTCCAAATCTACATCCAATACGTCTTCTAGTCTTATACAGTAACTCTGAAAGAGAGTGGATAGAAATGAAACCGAAATGGAGCCGTAATAATGTCCGTTTGGTTCCTCTTGGCAAACTGTCACAGCTAGACACTGAGCACTATAACTATAACTATAACTGTAGCTATTAGGGGTGTAACGATAATAGTAACTGAATCGAAAACTCTATTTTAATTTGCCATGATCTACTAAAGCATGTATCGTACCGTTTTGGCTTTGTATCGTATCGTATCGTTTCACAATGCAGATAATCAGTATCGAATCGTTTTGCAGTGCAAAAAAAAAAAAAGATTGGTTTAATTACTTTACCATTCCATATAGCTACTCTTGGTCTATGGATAAATGTGTGTAATCTCTGTGTTCATGTCAAGGTGCAGGTTTGTCCATGTGTGTTTAAATATAATGTCCATGTATTTGCTAGAGAATCACTTTTTGACTTTGTAACTTATTTATATGAACGTTCTTAGTTGCTAAGTAACTTTGAACGTTTTTATAGCTATAAATTGTCAAGTCAAGTGGACGGCAGAGTTCACACCGAGTATAAAAACACAATGGTGAACAATATAGTTAATGTTATCTTTATAGTAATGGTGCCCGGTTTGGAACGTCGCTTCACAGACCCCCAACTCCTCCAGTAAGAGTCCCAACATTGGGAAGCAGTGATATTTATTCTATTCCAACAACAACAAGTTTAACTTTCACCACAAGACTTTCTTTTACGGTTTCCTTAATATTGTGGCAACAACAACAATAACAACAAAGAGATTCTAACAACAGAGTTCACAGTTCTTATTATGACTATGTGTTTTTTTATTTTAGATCATAGACGTTAAATTCAAACTCATCCTAAACGGTTTGTGTTTGGCTGTTGCTTGTTTGATTTCATTACTGTAAACTGTTGGTTTGTGATTTTCTTGCACAAACCTTTTTGGAAATTCCCTTAAAGTTTGAACATTTGGATGGAAACTAGTTGTGTGACTGTGTGCGTGTGTGCATGCGTGTGTGTGTGTGTGTGTGTGTGTGTGTGTGTGTGTGTGTGTGTGTGTGTGTGTGTGTGTGTGTGTGTGTGTGTGTGTGTGTGTGGTGTGTGTGTGTGTGTGTGTGTGTGTGTGTGTGTGTGTGCGTGCGCACACACACTGGCACACATGTGGAGGCCAGTGGTTGGGCGTTTGTAACAAATGATGTCTGGGTGTTTAAATAAACATTCTGTTCTCTGATTGGAGCAGAAATGCGAGCCGTGCAGAACAGAACAGAACCAGAGGTGTAATTATGATCTGACAGAACATTTATTACAGCAGAAACATCAACATGACAGAAACCACAGCTTTACATCAACACACACCAGAACCACCGTGGAATGTAGAGCTGGCAGAGCACTGGGAGATATCAATATACTCTTTACTTACTGGGAGATATGATATGAATATACTTTACTATATACATAACTTACTGGGAGATATCAATATACTCTTTATTTTACTGTGAGATATGAATATACTTTACTGTATACATAACTTACTGGGAGATATGAATATACTTTACTGGGAGATATCAATATACTTTACTGTGAGATATCAATATACTTTACTATATACATAACTTACTGGGAGATATGAATATACTTTACTGTGAGATATGAATATACTTTACAATGGACGCATTTATCACACACTCTTTAACCAGTGTGGTGTACAGTAAACAGGACAAACACATACAGGTACATAGAATGCAGAGAGACAGCGTAGTATCTCCGTAAACGTCTTCAACGTTTTCAGGCCAAGGACCCCTTAGTCGAGAGAGAAACGAAGCAGGGACCCCCACAACCTGTTCATAGATTCCATATAGTTTCATTGTTTGACAGCACAATCCCATCAGTGTATTTTGGATTCATGTCAATTTCAGATATTTAACCACTTGAACCGTCAATACTTAATCAACATGACCTTTCACTCTGTACTTGGTCTGCTCTTCTCCCCCTCTACACCAAACCTCTCTGCCGATCTACAAGCTCACAACGCCTCGCAGCGTGAGGCATTGTGAGCTTGTAGATCGTCTATTTTCGGCCAATGTTCTCAGAATATGGGAATATGGGTTCAAGTGGTAACTCTGAGGACCCCTAGGGGTCCCAGACCCCCTGTTATAGACCCTTGAACTATAGGATCATAGAATGCAGAGAGACAGCGTAGCGTCTCAGTAAACTATAGGATCATAGAATGCAGAGAGACAGCGTAGTGTCTCAGTAAACTATAGGATCATAGAACGCAGAGAGACAGCGTAGCGTCTCAGTAAACTATAGGATCATAGAATGCAGAGAGACAGCGTAGTGTCTCAGTAAACTATAGGATCATAGAACGCAGAGAGACAGCGTAGTGTCTCAGTAAACTATAGGATCATAGAATGCAGAGAGACAGAGTAGTGTCTCAGTAATCTATAGCAGGGGTCTTCAACGTTGCCAAGGACCCCTTAGTTGAGACAGAGATGAAACAGGGACCCCCACAACCTTTTTCATAGTTTCCATTCATTGTTTGACAGTATGCAATCATCAGTGTATTTTGGATTCATGTCAAAGTGTGTTTTCAGATATTTAACCACTTGAACAACAGTCAATAATTAATAATCTTGACCTTTCACTCTGTACTCAGTCTGCTCTTCTCCCCTCTACACCAAACCTCTATGCGGAAAATAGCTGATCTACAAGCTCACAAGGCCTTGCAGTGCGAGGCCTTGTGAGCTTGTAGATCAGCTATTTTCAGCCAAAGTTCTCAGCATAATGGGAATATGGGTTCAACTACAGGATCATAGAATGCAGAGAGACTGCTTAGTGTAGGGTGCGACAGTGGCTTAGGGGTAGAGTTACCGTCTTAGAACACAACACAGAGGGTTCACGAAGGGTTCCCAGTTCGATCCTGGGCTCCCCCAGAGTTAGTGTGTGGAAGAGTCCTTGATCAAGACTCTGAACCCCTAACTGCTCCTGATGAGCAGGTTGGTGCCAAGCATGGTTTCCTCTGACATCACTGTATGAATGTGTGTGTGTGAATGGATGAATGTAATGAGTGTGTTTATGTGTGAATGTAATACATGTGTGTGTGAATGGGTGAATGTAATGAATGTGTGTGTGAATGTAAGGCAATCATTTTAAGCAGTACACCACACAGGTTTATGTGTAGGGCATCTGAGTCGGTTAATGACGTCATCACTGTTATAACGGACCCTACCAGTTCTGTCAGGTTCTCATCTAGACTGTGGAACCACTGGTGCACATCATGTCTGTATG
>NW_027665092.1:0-7500 GCF_963921795.1 Nannobrachium achirus
AACCCTAACCCTAACCCTAACCCTAACCCTAACCCTAACCCTAACCCTAACCCTAACCCTAACCCTAACCCTAACCCTAACCCTAACCCTAACCCTAACCCTAACCCTAACCCTAACCCTAACCCTAACCCTAACCCTAACCCTAACCCTAACCCTAACCCTAACCCTAACCCTAACCCTAACCCTAACCCTAACCCTAACCCTAACCCTAACCCTAACCCTAACCCTAACCCTAACCCTAACCCTAACCCTAACCCTAACCCTAACCCTAACCCTAACCCTAACCCTAACCCTAACCCTAACCCTAACCCTAACCCTAACCCTAACCCTAACCCTAACCCTAACCCTAACCCTAACCCTAACCCTAACCCTAACCCTAACCCTAACCCTAACCCTAACCCTAACCCTAACCCTAACCCTAACCCTAACCCTAACCCTAACCCTAACCCTAACCCTAACCCTAACCCTAACCCTAACCCTAACCCTAACCCTAACCCTAACCCTAACCCTAACCCTAACCCTAACCCTAACCCTAACCCTAACCCTAACCCTAACCCTAACCCTAACCCTAACCCTAACCCTAACCCTAACCCTAACCCTAACCCTAACCCTAACCCTAACCCTAACCCTAACCCTAACCCTAACCCTAACCCTAACCCTAACCCTAACCCTAACCCTAACCCTAACCCTAACCCTAACCCTAACCCTAACCCTAACCCTAACCCTAACCCTAACCCTAACCCTAACCCTAACCCTAACCCTAACCCTAACCCTAACCCTAACCCTAACCCTAACCCTAACCCTAACCCTAACCCTAACCCTAACCCTAACCCTAACCCTAACCCTAACCCTAACCCTAACCCTAACCCTAACCCTAACCCTAACCCTAACCCTAACCCTAACCCTAACCCTAACCCTAACCCTAACCCTAACCCTAACCCTAACCCTAACCCTAACCCTAACCCTAACCCTAACCCTAACCCTAACCCTAACCCTAACCCTAACCCTAACCCTAACCCTAACCCTAACCCTAACCCTAACCCTAACCCTAACCCTAACCCTAACCCTAACCCTAACCCTAACCCTAACCCTAACCCTAACCCTAACCCTAACCCTAACCCTAACCCTAACCCTAACCCTAACCCTAACCCTAACCCTAACCCTAACCCTAACCCTAACCCTAACCCTAACCCTAACCCTAACCCTAACCCTAACCCTAACCCTAACCCTAACCCTAACCCTAACCCTAACCCTAACCCTAACCCTAACCCTAACCCTAACCCTAACCCTAACCCTAACCCTAACCCTAACCCTAACCCTAACCCTAACCCTAACCCTAACCCTAACCCTAACCCTAACCCTAACCCTAACCCTAACCTAACCCTAACCCTAACCCTAACCCTAACCCTAACCCTAACCCTAACCCTAACCCTAACCCTAACCCTAACCCTAACCCTAACCCTAACCCTAACCCTAACCCTAACCCTAACCCTAACCCTAACCCTAACCCTAACCCTAACCCTAACCCTAACCCTAACCCTAACCCTAACCCTAACCCTAACCCTAACCCTAACCCTAACCCTAACCCTAACCCTAACCCTAACCCTAACCCTAACCCTAACCCTAACCCTAACCCTAACCTAACCCTAACCCTAACCCTAACCCTAACCCTAACCCTAACCCTAACCCTAACCCTAACCCTAACCCTAACCCTAACCCTAACCCTAACCCTAACCCTAACCCTAACCCTAACCCTAACCCTAACCCTAACCCTAACCCTAACCCTAACCCTAACCCTAACCCTAACCCTAACCTAACCCTAACCCTAACCCTAACCCTAACCCTAACCCTAACCCTAACCCTAACCCTAACCCTAACCCTAACCCTAACCCTAACCCTAACCCTAACCCTAACCCTAACCCTAACCCTAACCCTAACCCTAACCCTAACCCTAACCCTAACCCTAACCCTAACCCTAACCCTAACCCTAACCCTAACCCTAACCCTAACCCTAACCCTAACCCTAACCCTAACCCTAACCCTAACCCTAACCCTAACCCTAACCCTAACCCTAACCCTAACCCTAACCCTAACCCTAACCCTAACCCTAACCTAACCCTAACCCTAACCCTAACCCTAACCCTAACCCTAACCCTAACCCTAACCCTAACCCTAACCCTAACCCTAACCCTAACCCTAACCCTAACCCTAACCCTAACCCTAACCCTAACCCTAACCCTAACCCTAACCCTAACCTAACCTAACCCTAACCCTAACCCTAACCCTAACCCTAACCCTAACCCTAACCCTAACCCTAACCCTAACCCTAACCCTAACCCTAACCCTAACCCTAACCCTAACCTAACCCTAACCCTAACCCTAACCCTAACCCTAACCCTAACCCTAACCCTAACCCTAACCCTAACCCTAACCCTAACCCTAACCTAACCCTAACCCTAACCCTAACCCTAACCTAACCCTAACCCTAACCCTAACCCTAACCCTAACCCTAACCCTAACCCTAACCCTAACCCTAACCCTAACCCTAACCCTAACCCTAACCCTAACCCTAACCCTAACCTAACCCTAACCCTAACCCTAACCCTAACCCTAACCCTAACCCTAACCCTAACCCTAACCCTAACCCTAACCCTAACCCTAACCCTAACCCTAACCCTAACCCTAACCCTAACCCTAACCCTAACCCTAACCCTAACCTAACCCTAACCCTAACCCTAACCTAACCCTAACCCTAACCCTAACCCTAACCCTAACCCTAACCCTAACCCTAACCCTAACCCTAACCCTAACCCTAACCCTAACCCTAACCCTAACCCTAACCCTAACCCTAACCCTAACCCTAACCCTAACCCTAACCCTAACCCTAACCCTAACCCTAACCCTAACCCTAACCCTAACCCTAACCCTAACCCTAACCCTAACCCTAACCCTAACCCTAACCCTAACCCTAACCCTAACCCTAACCCTAACCCTAACCCTAACCCTAACCCTAACCCTAACCCTAACCCTAACCCTAACCCTAACCCTAACCCTAACCCTAACCCTAACCCTAACCCTAACCCTAACCCTAACCCTAACCCTAACCCTAACCCTAACCCTAACCCTAACCCTAACCCTAACCCTAACCCTAACCCTAACCCTAACCCTAACCCTAACCCTAACCCTAACCCTAACCTAACCCTAACCCTAACCCTAACCCTAACCCTAACCCTAACCCTAACCCTAACCCTAACCCTAACCCTAACCCTAACCCTAACCCTAACCCTAACCCTAACCCTAACCCTAACCCTAACCCTAACCCTAACCCTAACCCTAACCCTAACCCTAACCCTAACCCTAACCCTAACCCTAACCCTAACCCTAACCTAACCCTAACCCTAACCCTAACCCTAACCCTAACCCTAACCCTAACCCTAACCCTAACCCTAACCCTAACCCTAACCTAACCCTAACCCTAACCCTAACCCTAACCCTAACCCTAACCCTAACCCTAACCCTAACCCTAACCCTAACCCTAACCCTAACCCTAACCCTAACCCTAACCCTAACCCTAACCCTAACCCTAACCCTAACCCTAACCCTAACCCTAACCCTAACCCTAACCTAACCCTAACCCTAACCCTAACCCTAACCCTAACCCTAACCCTAACCCTAACCCTAACCCTAACCCTAACCCTAACCCTAACCCTAACCCTAACCCTAACCCTAACCCTAACCCTAACCCTAACCCTAACCTAACCCTAACCCTAACCCTAACCCTAACCCTAACCCTAACCCTAACCCTAACCCTAACCCTAACCCTAACCCTAACCCTAACCCTAACCCTAACCCTAACCCTAACCCTAACCCTACCCTAACCCTAACCCTAACCCTAACCCTAACCCTAACCCTAACCCTAACCCTAACCCTAACCCTAACCCTAACCCTAACCCTAACCCTAACCCTAACCCTAACCCTAACCCTAACCCTAACCCTAACCCTAACCCTAACCCTAACCCTAACCCTAACCCTAACCCTAACCCTAACCCTAACCCTAACCCTAACCCTAACCCTAACCCTAACCCTAACCCTAACCCTAACCCTAACCCTAACCCTAACCCTAACCCTAACCCTAACCCTAACCCTAACCCTAACCCTAACCCTAACCCTAACCCTAACCCTAACCCTAACCCTAACCCTAACCCTAACCCTAACCCTAACCCTAACCCTAACCCTAACCCTAACCCTAACCCTAACCCTAACCCTAACCCTAACCCTAACCCTAACCCTAACCCTAACCCTAACCCTAACCCTAACCCTAACCCTACCCTAACCCTAACCCTAACCCTAACCCTAACCCTAACCCGAACCCTAACCCTAACCGAACCCGAACCCTAACCCTAACCCGAACCCGAACCCGAACCCTAACCCTAACCCGAACCCGAACCCGAACCCGAACCCTAACCCTAACCCTAACCCTAACCCTAACCCTAACCCTAACCCTAACCCTAACCCTAACCCTAACCCGAACCCTAACCCTAACCCTAACCCTAACCCTAACCCTAACCCGAACCCTAACCCTAACCCTAACCCTAACCCGAACCCGAACCCGAACCCGAACCCGAACCCTAACCCTAACCCTAACCCTAACCCTAACCCTAACCCTAACCCTAACCCTAACCCGAACCCTAACCCTAACCCGAACCCTAACCCTAACCCTAACCCTAACCCTAACCCGAACCCTAACCCTAACCCTAACCCTAACCCTAACCCTAACCCTAACCCGAACCCTAACCCTAACCCTAACCCGAACCCTAACCCTAACCCGAACCCTAACCCGAACCCTAACCCTAACCCTAACCCTAACCCTAACCCTAACCCTAACCCTAACCCTAACCCTAACCCTAACCCTAACCCGAACCCTAACCCGAACCCGAACCCGAACCCTAACCCGAACCCTAACCCTAACCCTAACCCTAACCCGAACCCGAACCCTAACCCTAACCCTAACCCTAACCCTAACCCTAACCCTAACCCTAACCCTAACCCTAACCCTAACCCTAACCCTAACCCTAACCCTAACCCCGAACCCGAACCCTAACCCTAACCCGAACCCTAACCCTAACCCGAACCCTAACCCTAACCCTAACCCTAACCCTAACCCGAACCCTAACCCTAACCCTAACCCTAACCCGAACCCGAACCCTAACCCTAACCCTAACCCTAACCCTAACCCTAACCCTAACCCTAACCCTAACCCTAACCCTAACCCTAACCCCGAACCCGAACCCTAACCCTAACCCGAACCCTAACCCTAACCCTAACCCTAACCCGAACCCTAACCCTAACCCTAACCCTAACCCTAACCCTAACCCTAACCCTAACCCTAACCCTAACCCTAACCCTAACCCTAACCCTAACCCTAACCCTAACCCTAACCCTAACCCTAACCCGAACCCTAACCCGAACCCTAACCCTAACCCTAACCCGAACCCGAACCCGAACCCCGAACCCGAACCCGAACCCGAACCCTAACCCTAACCCTAACCCTAACCCTAACCCGAACCCTAACCCGAACCCGAACCCGAACCCGAACCCTAACCCTAACCCGAACCCTAACCCGAACCCTAACCCTAACCCTAACCCTAACCCTAACCCTAACCCTAACCCTAACCCTAACCCTAACCCTAACCCTAACCCTAACCCTAACCCTAACCCTAACCCTAACCCTAACCCTAACCCTAACCCGAACCCTAACCCTAACCCGAACCCTAACCCCGAACCCTAACCCTAACCCTAACCCTAACCCTAACCCTAACCCGAACCCTAACCCGAACCCGAACCCTAACCCTAACCCTAACCCTAACCCTAACCCTAACCCTAACCCGAACCCTAACCCTAACCCTAACCCTAACCCTAACCCTAACCCTAACCCTAACCCTAACCCTAACCCTAACCCTAACCCTAACCCTAACCCTAACCCTAACCCTAACCCTAACCCTAACCCTAACCCTAACCCTAACCCTAACCCTAACCCGAACCCTAACCCTAACCCTAACCCTAACCCTAACCCTAACCCTAACCCTAACCCTAACCCTAACCCTAACCCTAACCCTAACCCTAACCCTAACCCTAACCCTAACCCTAACCCTAACCCTAACCCTAACCCTAACCCTAACCCTAACCCTAACCCTAACCCTAACCCTAACCCTAACCCTAACCCTAACCCTAACCCTAACCCTAACCCTAACCCTAACCCTAACCCTAACCCTAACCCTAACCCTAACCCTAACCCTAACCCTAACCCTAACCCTAACCCTAACCCTAACCCTAACCCTAACCCTAACCCTAACCCTAACCCTAACCTAACCCTAACCCTAACCCTAACCCTAACCCTAACCCTAACCCTAACCCTAACCCTAACCCTAACCCTAACCCTAACCCTAACCCTAACCCTAACCCTAACCCTAACCCTAACCCTAACCCTAACCCTAACCCTAACCCTAACCCTAACCCTAACCCTAACCCTAACCCTAACCCTAACCCTAACCCTAACCCTAACCCTAACCCTAACCCTAACCCTAACCCTAACCCTAACCCTAACCCTAACCCTAACCCTAACCTAACCCTAACCGAACCCTAACCCTAACCCTAACCCTAACCCTAACCCTAACCCTAACCCTAACCCTAACCCGAACCCTAACCCTAACCCTAACCCTAACCCTAACCCTAACCCGAACCCTAACCCTAACCCTAACCCTAACCCTAACCCTAACCCTAACCCTAACCCTAACCCTAACCCTAACCCTAACCCTAACCTAACCCTAACCCTAACCCTAACCCTAACCCTAACCCTAACCCTAACCCTAACCCTAACCCTAACCCTAACCCTAACCCTAACCCTAACCCTAACCCTAACCCTAACCCTAACCCTAACCCTAACCCTAACCCTAACCCTAACCCTAACCCTAACCCTAACCCTAACCCTAACCCTAACCCTAACCCTAACCCTAACCCTAACCCTAACCCTAACCCTAACCCTAACCCGAACCCTAACCCTAACCCTAACCCTAACCCTAACCCTAACCCAAACCCTAACCCGAACCCGAACCCTAACCCTAACCCGAACCCTAACCCTAACCCTAACCCTAACCCTAACCCTAACCCTAACCCTAACCCTAACCCTAACCCTAACCCTAACCCTAACCCTAACCCTAACCCTAACCCTAACCCTAACCCTAACCCTAACCCTAACCCTAACCCTAACCCTAACCCTAACCCTAACCCTAACCCTAACCCTAACCCTAACCCTAACCCTAACCCTAACCCTAACCCTAACCCTAACCCTAACCCTAACCCTAACCCTAACCCTAACCCTAACCCTAACCCTAACCCTAACCCTAACCCTAACCCTAACCCTAACCCTAACCCTAACCCTAACCCTAACCCTAACCCTAACCCTAACCCTAACCCTAACCCTAACCCTAACCCTAACCCTAA
>NW_027665092.1:10000-48846 GCF_963921795.1 Nannobrachium achirus
GGGGGAACGACCGAAAGCGTTCGGTCTACTTCCCCGGGAACAGAGACCACAACCAAATAGAACGACGGTCCGTTCAGTGGTTCCTCTCCTTCCCTCTGTTTTGGAGGAGAGGGAGGATAAACTCTTAGAGGACCTTAGTGAGGAATTGGAATTGGAGAGTTCTATTCCTTCTCTTCCTCTCCCCTCTGCGTCATCAACACCTATAATGGAGATACCAAGCCATAAAGGCACTTCTCCGTTTTCCCCTCAGCCTCGAAAATTGGGTTTTGATGGTACTGGGGAGATGACTAGTGTCACTGGCCCCTATAGCTCTTCTCAAAATTCTTCCTGTACTACACAGAGTTATTCCCAGTCTAATTCTTCCATTAATGTTTATAGATCCAGAACAGTGGGGAACTTGAGTTTGAGTAAAGTCTTATTGACCTCTCTTTCTCCAACAGGAAGCGCCCATCGAAGGTCTGGTAATAAGAATAAAAAACAGGCTGGGGAGGTTATGATGAGCGAAACAGCTACAACAAAAGGGTCAATCCCTGAACAACAAAAAATATCCTCTGAACCCTCCTTTAACAGCCCAGTTCTGCCCAAAACCGACCTGTCTCTGGGGGCTTCCAATTTAGATATTATAACAGCTTCTTCTCCGTGCGTACCAACTTATCATAGAGCCAGACCGGGTAAAAAATTGGTTGACTGGAAAATCCAAATTAGGGAAAAGGTGGCTTTTTTGGGTGACAGTAACTTGGCACGCATTCCTTCGTCTAACCGTACGGGAATTCAAATTGATAGCTATCCAGGTGCAGGTTTTCATCATATGACCAAGCTCTTTGAAATGGCAGAGTCTAATGGTGATGTGGAAATAGTTGTTATTTCGGTGGGGATTAACTGTAAAGACTTGGATGTCTTTCAGACTTCACTTAAGCAGCTGAGTGAGATGGTATTAAAGGCTCGATTGGCCTTTCCGAATGCATCCATTTTTGTACCTTTGATCAATTATTCCAAATTCCTGATGCCCACGCAGAAAACTAATTTGAATCTTATTAATAATTACATTAAAGCACATTTCAACTACCTGGATTCTATTCGTTCGGAGTGTTTCAATTGTACATCTGATTCGGTTCATTGGAAACAGGGTACAGCTAAGCTTATATTTGACCATTGGTGCACACAATTGAATTTTCAATAGGACATGAGCAGAACTCTGGCCCCATTTTGCAGGAGAATACAGATGTGGTCCTTTCTCTGTTGCCTACTGTTGAAGTTTTGCCATTGAACCAGCAGCCTAGTGTACTGACAGGGACCGTTCCATTGACTTCTATTACTTTTTCTCAGGTGATTCAGCCTGTTGATTTAGTGACACAGCCTCCTTCAGAAGGAGAGATTTCTCAATTGAATGAAGTGTCTGTAGTCCCTATTATTATTTCTTCGCAACCTGTGCAACCTGAGGCAGCATTGGCTTCTCCTCCGGTTGAAATATTGAATTCTCAGTCTAACATAATGAATTTATCTCGGACTTTTCGGCTCACGGCCATGTAGACTCAGGTTTTGGAGAAAGGTCTTACTTTTGTCCCGCGTCCGGAGAAACAGGACTGGGGGGAACTCAGAAGGGATACTTATAGATATCATAGACGATTGAAATTAATTGATTATTTCCAAGATACGGTTGCGGAGGATCGGGTGCCGTTTGTTCTGCCATCTAGTTGGGAGCCTGGAAATGCCCAACTGGATGTGAGAATAAAGCGACTTATCCAATTGGACAATCAGGCGCTTGACCATTATAATTGTCCCTCTGATAGACAGGATAATTTGACTGCACTGGAACGGGAGAGTTTAAAGGAATTGGAGAAGATCAAAAATATAATAATCAAACCAGCCGATAAAGGCTCAAAAATAGTTATACTAGATACTTTCCAATATGTTTTTGAGGCTAACAGACAACTTTCTGATGCCAGATATTATAGACCCATTACAGAAAGTATGCAGAAACAGTCACAGGTGAGATTGAGGGAAATTGTTGCTGAACTGTATCAGAGAAAATTTATAACAGCAAGACAGAGAAATTTTCTATTTGGACCTGATGACCCTAGACCTAGGATATTTTATTTACTCCCTAAGATCCATAAGGATCCAGGGACTTGGACAATACCCTACAGAGTTCCCCCTGGTAGACCTATAGTCTCGGACTGCAGTAGTGAATCTTATAATATAGCTCAATTTATAGATCATTTTCTGAATCCTCTATCTATGCTGCATCCCAGCTATCTGAGGGATACTTATGACTTTCTGGCCAAGATCAAACCTCTGGTACATATATTTTCACTATTGACGTGGACAGCCTGTATACTAACATAGATACGGTCACGGGATTGCGGACAGTAGAGAAACTATTTCAGTCACATCCAGATAACAATAGACCAGATCAGGCACTGTTACAGCTTCTTGAACTTAGTTTGAACTGTAATGATTTTGTCTTTGATGACAAACATTATTTGCAGATACGGGGTACAGCTATGGGTAAAAAATTTGCGCCAGCATATGCTAATATTTATATGGCTGAGTGGGAGAGAGAGGCTTTAGCAAAATGTCCTTTGAAACCTGTGATGTATTATAGATATCTGGATGATATTATTGGACTGTGGCCATATAGTTTACAGGATTTCGAGGCTTTTATTCAGATCCTTAACACGCATCATGCATCTATAACGGTTAAATATGAGATTCATTCAACGGAAGTTAACTTTCTGGATACTACAGTATATTTCAATCAAATGGATTCGACACAGAAACAACTATATACTAAAGTATACTTTAAAGACACTGACACACATGCACTATTGCATAAGCATAGTTACCATCCTAAACAACCATTTCCTGGCATTGTGAAATCTCAGATCATTCGCTTTCATAGAATATGTTCATCTACACAACATTTTAATGAGGCCATACATATATTATTCACAGCTCTACGTAGGAGGGGTTATGGTAAAAGGTTTCTTCGGACAATCAAAAATAGTACATTGGTGACTCTCTTTCCCACTCGTCTGGAGCATATGGAAAGGTCCCTTGATAGTCAGGTAGATGCAGCATCGAGACAGGATCCTAACTTGAGTCCTGTGGCATCTGCTTCGGTGGGTCCTTCGATGGCCACAAGAGGTCCCCAGAGACCTTCCTCTGGTTCTACTGTGGAGATTGATTCAGTTGCACTTTTCAGGGTCACACAGGTTGCAGCGATCTCACCTTCTTTGGGGATTCATTCTCCTGAGAATGTTAGTCTCATTCCTTTGATAACAACATTTTCACATAGATTACAACCTTTACATCATACATTTAAACAGAACTTCACAAACACACAACAAGCTTATCCTGCATTGGGTGAATATAGAATTATATCAGCTCTTAGAAAGAATAAGAATTTTGGAGATTTGTTGGTGCGGTCAGCCTTTTCATCTCTTCCAGACAGAGTGGGTGGACCATCACATACAAAACATTTTAAAGCTAGGAAGTTCATTAGAAATCCATATAGCCGTACTTCAGCTCCTATTGTTGATTCTCTGTCTCTTAACACTCCAAATATAGTTTATATCATTACCTGTACAAAATGCCAGAAGCATTATATTGGAGAGACGAAACATCCGTTACAGGTACGACTGAAACAACATCTGAGCCAGATCCGGGGTATAACTAACCATACTACATTGTATACACATTTTCGTTCACATTCTATTTCCAGCTTAATCATTACAGGACTAGAGTGTGGGGTGCAATGGACGAATGGACAACGAAAGCTTTTTGAACATAGATGGATAGAAAAACTTAAAACGGTAGTGCCTAATGGGCTAAATGAAAAACCATAATGAAATGTTGAGAACATATAGATGCTGGTTAATTTAGGAAAGTGTGCATTTGCAGGGAAAAGTTAGACTTGATTCCACTTTGATAGGCTTAAGACATATGTTTATAATATCATTCACCATCCAGGTATCTTTTCATGCTCTTGTGTAAAAAGAATAAAAGCATGTGTTAATAAAATTATTCTTGGTATATTGACTTCTCTTGGTGTTTTTTTATAGGATATCATGCTATTGTATGGTTTAAAGGGGGCTTAATTCTCCCCAGCTTTTTGGTTTCAGCTTGTTCTGGAATCAGTAATCTCCATACTCTGGGTTTTGGTTGGGGTTCTTTTTTGCATGGGTATTTTGTGAGATGGCCTTCTTAAAGAGATATGGTATCCAGATGGATGCTTTACAATCTTGACGGTTTTTAAGGGGTTTATTGAAAACTGGTAACTATGTTAAAACATAGAATGGCTGATGATTGAGGTTAAATACATGGGGTTGATGATATTGTTTTAGTACCAATAAGCAAAATTGAAAGTTGGGCTATGACTTTAACAGTATAAGGGCATTTGGACATAAGAATGTTTTTTTTGTGAAATTCTGAGGGCTTTTTTCAGAAACATAATTATAAAACATAAAATATAAAATATAAAATATAAAATATAAAATATAAAATATAAAATATAAAATATAAAATATAAAAAATATAAAATATAAAATATACAAAATATAAAATATAAAATGAAAGGGAATACATAATGATGTATCTGATAAAATCTAAAAGGGAGTCCCGACAGGGACATAAAAACATAAAACATAACATAAAGAGATAGAGAAATGTACAGTAGTGTTTGTTATAAACATTGTTTAGAAGTTGAAGATGGTTTAAACTATATGGTTTTAGGAATCAGCCCGAGGAACATAATTAAAACTACAGGGTGGCCAGAAAAGTGTCCTGACGTATATAACTTTTAGTATGAGGTTTAGCTGGTTTCAATAACTAAGGTATTCTTGACCTGGATGGTGTATGATCATTTGGGTATGCGGTCTAGTTTTTAATGGGCTCAAGGAGTTGGACGTCCTTGCCCTGCACAGTCTCTCAGGTTTAGGTATAGTCTTATTGGTTTACATAGTATTATTCACGTTTTTCAATGTGGCTTGGGGAGTGCTTGAGTCAAGTTTAACCAGTGTTGGCGGATGATGGAGAGCCCTTGTAGGCCAGAGCACCAGAGCAGTACACTGTCTCTTTAAGCGCAATTAGTTCATTATAAATCCTAACTTAGCGAGTGCCATGAGGGCTTCTCTGTCAGAAGTTTAACTGGTTGGACTGTTTAGGATAGTTTGGGAGTATAATACTCCCTTCTTAGTTCTGCTTACCATTTCAATGGGACTCAAATAACAGTGTTTTACTGTACCTCTAACAATAGTTTTGTAGGATTTGACTTAGGAAAGTGGAGTAGTATGATTTTAAAGTCACCTACAGCTTAATATAGGTGTATACATGTTGTATACCTATATATTTGGGGATATGGTTTCGTTGTCCATTGGTTTATTGATATAATTAACTTGGGGTATATCTAATATCCTTCTTCTGTCTATAGAGTTGCATTGAGATACTAGGGATGCATTTTAATTATTTTCTTTTTATATATGTTTGGGTTGTTTCTTATGTTCAAAATCTTCTTTTAAATTGAATTTTATATGTTTTAGGGTTTGGGTCCTATTTTAGATAGGTTTGTATTAATTTTCTTTTCCCGCCATTTCTAGTGGCTCCTGCCCCCTCTTTCCAGTTTCTTTCCTTTTGACCAATGGGAGCGGAGTGTGATCCGGGGTTTGCGGGGGGCTCCACCCAGGAGTTACTCCCCCCTTGCCATTGTCTATTTCAGAAGTGTTTGGTTAGGGTAGCAACTATTCCCCTGATGAAGCCACAGATTTGGCGAAACGTTGGGTTTTATTAGAATTTTTAATTGTTTCTTTGGTTTTAAGTGGTGACGGCTCTTTTAATTCAATAAAGATTATACAGTTTTAAAACACTACGGAGGGCCCTACAGGGGACGCTTTCACCCCGGCCTGCTGAAGCTAAAGATTAAAGTACCTTTCCTCTTCCCTGGATCCGAGTGTGTCTTCACAGAGAGCAAAAGTTGGGGTCAGACGCGACGGCTGGGACGCTGGCTGCCGCGACCTTCAAAGCTACAGAAGAACCAAGGACAGCTGAAAACCTGGGGGAGTCGATGGTTGGGTAAGGTCCTCCAGTTGCCAGTGGTTTATATTGTCTTTTCTTTATTGATGAAAGAAATGCACACTTAACCTTTTTTTTCCCCCTTAGCATAAGGCAGTATTAGAGTTGGGATAGATAAACATTCAGAATAATAGTAATAGTATTACTGATGTTATTAGACTAATATCGATATCTCAGTGTAGTTCGACTAACTTTCATTATGGCATATAGAATTGAGCAATCTCGGGTATCGAGAAGAGACTCACATATTAGAACAAGGTCACAGGGGCCTCCTGTGGATTCTGGTCATGGTTTTGCTCCTAATGGTCTTGTCCCTTTAAATCACCCACCTGATGACGCCACACGGCATGCAGCTAAAGTTTATTTTAAGATAATTCAAGCCATACATCATAGGGGGGTTACAGACAGGGCAATTCACATGGGGTGTTTCCCTCCAGGGATGTCAAGACAGGTAGATAAGCTTACAGCTTTTATCAAACCTGCAGCCCCAATAGAATTGACTAGTCATAAAGTAGCTGGAAATACAAGGCAATGGATGCAGAACAATATGGAAATATTACAGGGTCACTATAGGCATACGATTGCCACACTGACTCAGCCGTTACAGCCACACAATCAGGAGGCTTTTGTCATAGCGATGGGATGGGCACGAAAGCGGTTTTCGCATAGACTAATGTCAACAACCTTAGACGAGGTTGCAAACACACTACATTTGCATACACGCACACAACATGAACAAGCAAACATACAACAATCCACCTTGAGAACTCAGACACATATTGAGCCACATACACAGGCATTACATGCACCAATGGGTACATACAGAGCACATCCCAACGCTATAGACTCCTCATCTCATTTAGGCCCCCATAGAGAAGTGGAGTGGCCACGCTTAATTAGAGAAGTACGTCCTCCACTGTTACCGACACCTAGGCGGAATGAAATTGGCATTCCACCTCTGTTGCCAAATTTAAGAAGACCAGATGGTAGATCTAGATCTGGGTTTGGTCGAAGGCCTGGTCCCTTCTTCCAAACGAAATTATGGCCCTGGTGGTGGATCTGATGTGGGCTCTGGGCCTAGTTCTGATTTGCATTTTGGTTCTAACGGTAGATTGAGTTTGGATGTTGACCCTAGTGCTAATCCTAATCCTATACATAGGGTGGATGGTGACTCTGTTCTTGACATGGAAATTGGCCCTAGCTCTAACGCTAACCCTAATCCTGGCCCTGACCCTGACCCTGACCCTAACCCTAACCCTAGTCTTAACCCTCAACCTGACTCTAACCCTAAACATAACCTGGAGTCGGGTTCTGACCCTAAAACTAACCTTAAACATAACCCTAGCCCTAACCCTAACCCTAACCCTAACCCTAAACATAACATTGAGTTGGGTTCTGACCCCAACCCTAACCTTAAACATAACCCTAGTGTTGACCTTGATCTTGGCTTGGATTTTGGTTCCATAGTGCGGGACTCTGTGCAGGTGGTGTCTCCTCTTCCTCCCCGTCCGGTAATAGCGGGACCGTGTGAAGATCTTTTGGTAGATGTAGATGTGGGCTTGCCGGCACAGGGTCTTGGAGAACTGCCGCTGGTTGTATCAGAGCAGGCTGTTGATGTTGTAGAGGAGGTTACGGTTCCATCTGTTGTAACGATTTCTGGAACAGCACAGATCACTCATAAGGATCCGTCCCAATCTAGAGTGGGGTTAAATTAAGTCCAATATTTGCTCTCTGTATTTGGGGGAACGACCGAAAGCGTTCGGTCTACTTCCCCGGGAACAGAGACCACAACCAAATAGAACGACGGTCCGTTCAGTGGTTCCTCTCCTTCCCTCTGTTTTGGAGGAGAGGGAGGATAAACTCTTAGAGGACCTTAGTGAGGAATTGGAATCGGAGAGTTCTATTCCTTCTCTTCCTCTCCCCTCTGCGTCATCAACACCTATAATGGAGATACCAAGCCATAAAGGCACTTCTCCGTTTTCCCCTCAGCCTCGAAAATTGGGTTTTGATGGTACTGGGGAGATGACTAGTGTCACTGGCCCCTATAGCTCTTCTCAAAATTCTTCCTGTACTACACAGAGTTATTCCCAGTCTAATTCTTCCATTAATGTTTATAGATCCAGAACAGTGGGGAACTTGAGTTTGAGTAAAGTCTTATTGACCTCTCTTTCTCCAACAGGAAGCGCCCATCGAAGGTCTGTTAATAAGAATAAAAAACAGGCAGGGGAGGTTATGATGAGCACAGCTACAACAAAAGGGTCAATCCCTGAACAACAAAAAATATCCTCTGAACCCTCCTTTAACAGCCCAGTTCTGCCCAAAACCGACCTGTCTCTGGGGGCTTCCAATTTAGATATTATAACAGCTTCTTCTCCGTGCGTACCAACTTATCATAGAGCCAGACCGGGTAAAAAATTGGTTGACTGGAAAATCCAAATTAGGGAAAAGGTGGCTTTTTTGGGTGACAGTAACTTGGCACGCATTCCTTCGTCTAACCGTACGGGAATTCAAATTGATAGCTATCCAGGTGCAGGTTTTCATCATATGACCAAGCTCTTTGAAATGGCAGAGTCTAATGGTGATGTGGAAATAGTTGTTATTTCGGTGGGGATTAACTGTAAAGACTTGGATGTCTTTCAGACTTCACTTAAGCAGCTGAGTGAGATGGTATTAAAGGCTCGATTGGCCTTTCCGAATGCATCCATTTTTGTACCTTTGATCAATTATTCCAAATTCCTGATGCCCACGCAGAAAACTAATTTGAATCTTATTAATAATTACATTAAAGCACATTTCAACTACCTGGATTCTATTCGTTCGGAGTGTTTCAATTGTACATCTGATTCGGTTCATTGGAAACAGGGTACAGCTAAGCTTATATTTGACCATTGGTGCACACAATTGAATTTTCAATAGGACATGAGCAGAACTCTGGCCCCATTTTGCAGGAGAATACAGATGTGGTCCTTTCTCTGTTGCCTACTGTTGAAGTTTTGCCATTGAACCAGCAGCCTAGTGTACTGACAGGGACCGTTCCATTGACTTCTATTACTTTTTCTCAGGTGATTCAGCCTGTTGATTTAGTGACACAGCCTCCTTCAGAAGGAGAGATTTCTCAATTGAATGAAGTGTCTGTAGTCCCTATTATTATTTCTTCGCAACCTGTGCAACCTGAGGCAGCATTGGCTTCTCCTCCGGTTGAAATATTGAATTCTCAGTCTAACATAATGAATTTATCTCGGACTTTTCGGCTCACGGCCATGTAGACTCAGGTTTTGGAGAAAGGTCTTACTTTTGTCCCGCGTCCGGAGAAACAGGACTGGGGGGAACTCAGAAGGGATACTTATAGATATCATAGACGATTGAAATTAATTGATTATTTCCAAGATACGGTTGCGGAGGATCGGGTGCCGTTTGTTCTGCCATCTAGTTGGGAGCCTGGAAATGCCCAACTGGATGTGAGAATAAAGCGACTTATCCAATTGGACAATCAGGCGCTTGACCATTATAATTGTCCCTCTGATAGACAGGATAATTTGACTGCACTGGAACGGGAGAGTTTAAAGGAATTGGAGAAGATCAAAAATATAATAATCAAACCAGCCGATAAAGGCTCAAAAATAGTTATACTAGATACTTTCCAATATGTTTTTGAGGCTAACAGACAACTTTCTGATGCCAGATATTATAGACCCATTACAGAAAGTATGCAGAAACAGTCACAGGTGAGATTGAGGGAAATTGTTGCTGAACTGTATCAGAGAAAATTTATAACAGCAAGACAGAGAAATTTTCTATTTGGACCTGATGACCCTAGACCTAGGATATTTTATTTACTCCCTAAGATCCATAAGGATCCAGGGACTTGGACAATACCCTACAGAGTTCCCCCTGGTAGACCTATAGTCTCGGACTGCAGTAGTGAATCTTATAATATAGCTCAATTTATAGATCATTTTCTGAATCCTCTATCTATGCTGCATCCCAGCTATCTGAGGGATACTTATGACTTTCTGGCCAAGATCAAACCTCTGGTACATATATTTTCACTATTGACGTGGACAGCCTGTATACTAACATAGATACGGTCACGGGATTGCGGACAGTAGAGAAACTATTTCAGTCACATCCAGATAACAATAGACCAGATCAGGCACTGTTACAGCTTCTTGAACTTAGTTTGAACTGTAATGATTTTGTCTTTGATGACAAACATTATTTGCAGATACGGGGTACAGCTATGGGTAAAAAATTTGCGCCAGCATATGCTAATATTTATATGGCTGAGTGGGAGAGAGAGGCTTTAGCAAAATGTCCTTTGAAACCTGTGATGTATTATAGATATCTGGATGATATTATTGGACTGTGGCCATATAGTTTACAGGATTTCGAGGCTTTTATTCAGATCCTTAACACGCATCATGCATCTATAACGGTTAAATATGAGATTCATTCAACGGAAGTTAACTTTCTGGATACTACAGTATATTTCAATCAAATGGATTCGACACAGAAACAACTATATACTAAAGTATACTTTAAAGACACTGACACACATGCACTATTGCATAAGCATAGTTACCATCCTAAACAACCATTTCCTGGCATTGTGAAATCTCAGATCATTCGCTTTCATAGAATATGTTCATCTACACAACATTTTAATGAGGCCATACATATATTATTCACAGCTCTACGTAGGAGGGGTTATGGTAAAAGGTTTCTTCGGACAATCAAAAATAGTACATTGGTGACTCTCTTTCCCACTCGTCTGGAGCATATGGAAAGGTCCCTTGATAGTCAGGTAGATGCAGCATCGAGACAGGATCCTAACTTGAGTCCTGTGGCATCTGCTTCGGTGGGTCCTTCGATGGCCACAAGAGGTCCCCAGAGACCTTCCTCTGGTTCTACTGTGGAGATTGATTCAGTTGCACTTTTCAGGGTCACACAGGTTGCAGCGATCTCACCTTCTTTGGGGATTCATTCTCCTGAGAATGTTAGTCTCATTCCTTTGATAACAACATTTTCACATAGATTACAACCTTTACATCATACATTTAAACAGAACTTCACAAACACACAACAAGCTTATCCTGCATTGGGTGAATATAGAATTATATCAGCTCTTAGAAAGAATAAGAATTTTGGAGATTTGTTGGTGCGGTCAGCCTTTTCATCTCTTCCAGACAGAGTGGGTGGACCATCACATACAAAACATTTTAAAGCTAGGAAGTTCATTAGAAATCCATATAGCCGTACTTCAGCTCCTATTGTTGATTCTCTGTCTCTTAACACTCCAAATATAGTTTATATCATTACCTGTACAAAATGCCAGAAGCATTATATTGGAGAGACGAAACATCCGTTACAGGTACGACTGAAACAACATCTGAGCCAGATCCGGGGTATAACTAACCATACTACATTGTATACACATTTTCGTTCACATTCTATTTCCAGCTTAATCATTACAGGACTAGAGTGTGGGGTGCAATGGACGAATGGACAACGAAAGCTTTTTGAACATAGATGGATAGAAAAACTTAAAACGGTAGTGCCTAATGGGCTAAATGAAAAACCATAATGAAATGTTGAGAACATATAGATGCTGGTTAATTTAGGAAAGTGTGCATTTGCAGGGAAAAGTTAGACTTGATTCCACTTTGATAGGCTTAAGACATATGTTTATAATATCATTCACCATCCAGGTATCTTTTCATGCTCTTGTGTAAAAAGAATAAAAGCATGTGTTAATAAAATTATTCTTGGTATATTGACTTCTCTTGGTGTTTTTTTATAGGATATCATGCTATTGTATGGTTTAAAGGGGGCTTAATTCTCCCCAGCTTTTTGGTTTCAGCTTGTTCTGGAATCAGTAATCTCCATACTCTGGGTTTTGGTTGGGGTTCTTTTTTGCATGGGTATTTTGTGAGATGGCCTTCTTAAAGAGATATGGTATCCAGATGGATGCTTTACAATCTTGACGGTTTTTAAGGGGTTTATTGAAAACTGGTAACTATGTTAAAACATAGAATGGCTGATGATTGAGGTTAAATACATGGGGTTGATGATATTGTTTTAGTACCAATAAGCAAAATTGAAAGTTGGGCTATGACTTTAACAGTATAAGGGCATTTGGACATAAGAATGTTTTTTTTGTGAAATTCTGAGGGCTTTTTTCAGAAACATAATTATAAAACATAAAATATAAAATATAAAATATAAAATATAAAATATAAAATATAAAATATAAAATATAAAAAATATAAAATATAAAATATACAAAATATAAAATATAAAATGAAAGGGAATACATAATGATGTATCTGATAAAATCTAAAAGGGAGTCCCGACAGGGACATAAAAACATAAAACATAACATAAAGAGATAGAGAAATGTACAGTAGTGTTTGTTATAAACATTGTTTAGAAGTTGAAGATGGTTTAAACTATATGGTTTTAGGAATCAGCCCGAGGAACATAATTAAAACTACAGGGTGGCCAGAAAAGTGTCCTGACGTATATAACTTTTAGTATGAGGTTTAGCTGGTTTCAATAACTAAGGTATTCTTGACCTGGATGGTGTATGATCATTTGGGTATGCGGTCTAGTTTTTAATGGGCTCAAGGAGTTGGACGTCCTTGCCCTGCACAGTCTCTCAGGTTTAGGTATAGTCTTATTGGTTTACATAGTATTATTCACGTTTTTCAATGTGGCTTGGGGAGTGCTTGAGTCAAGTTTAACCAGTGTTGGCGGATGATGGAGAGCCCTTGTAGGCCAGAGCACCAGAGCAGTACACTGTCTCTTTAAGCGCAATTAGTTCATTATAAATCCTAACTTAGCGAGTGCCATGAGGGCTTCTCTGTCAGAAGTTTAACTGGTTGGACTGTTTAGGATAGTTTGGGAGTATAATACTCCCTTCTTAGTTCTGCTTACCATTTCAATGGGACTCAAATAACAGTGTTTTACTGTACCTCTAACAATAGTTTTGTAGGATTTGACTTAGGAAAGTGGAGTAGTATGATTTTAAAGTCACCTACAGCTTAATATAGGTGTATACATGTTGTATACCTATATATTTGGGGATATGGTTTCGTTGTCCATTGGTTTATTGATATAATTAACTTGGGGTATATCTAATATCCTTCTTCTGTCTATAGAGTTGCATTGAGATACTAGGGATGCATTTTAATTATTTTCTTTTTATATATGTTTGGGTTGTTTCTTATGTTCAAAATCTTCTTTTAAATTGAATTTTATATGTTTTAGGGTTTGGGTCCTATTTTAGATAGGTTTGTATTAATTTTCTTTTCCCGCCATTTCTAGTGGCTCCTGCCCCCTCTTTCCAGTTTCTTTCCTTTTGACCAATGGGAGCGGAGTGTGATCCGGGGTTTGCGGGGGGCTCCACCCAGGAGTTACTCCCCCCTTGCCATTGTCTATTTCAGAAGTGTTTGGTTAGGGTAGCAACTATTCCCCTGATGAAGCCACAGATTTGGCGAAACGTTGGGTTTTATTAGAATTTTTAATTGTTTCTTTGGTTTTAAGTGGTGACGGCTCTTTTAATTCAATAAAGATTATACAGTTTTAAAACACTACGGAGGGCCCTACAGGGGACGCTTTCACCCCGGCCTGCTGAAGCTAAAGATTAAAGTACCTTTCCTCTTCCCTGGATCCGAGTGTGTCTTCACAGAGAGCAAAAGTTGGGGTCAGACGCGACGGCTGGGACGCTGGCTGCCGCGACCTTCAAAGCTACAGAAGAACCAAGGACAGCTGAAAACCTGGGGGAGTCGATGGTTGGGTAAGGTCCTCCAGTTGCCAGTGGTTTATATTGTCTTTTCTTTATTGATGAAAGAAATGCACACTTAACCTTTTTTTTCCCCCTTAGCATAAGGCAGTATTAGAGTTGGGATAGATAAACATTCAGAATAATAGTAATAGTATTACTGATGTTATTAGACTAATATCGATATCTCAGTGTAGTTCGACTAACTTTCATTATGGCATATAGAATTGAGCAATCTCGGGTATCGAGAAGAGACTCACATATTAGAACAAGGTCACAGGGGCCTCCTGTGGATTCTGGTCATGGTTTTGCTCCTAATGGTCTTGTCCCTTTAAATCACCCACCTGATGACGCCACACGGCATGCAGCTAAAGTTTATTTTAAGATAATTCAAGCCATACATCATAGGGGGGTTACAGACAGGGCAATTCACATGGGGTGTTTCCCTCCAGGGATGTCAAGACAGGTAGATAAGCTTACAGCTTTTATCAAACCTGCAGCCCCAATAGAATTGACTAGTCATAAAGTAGCTGGAAATACAAGGCAATGGATGCAGAACAATATGGAAATATTACAGGGTCACTATAGGCATACGATTGCCACACTGACTCAGCCGTTACAGCCACACAATCAGGAGGCTTTTGTCATAGCGATGGGATGGGCACGAAAGCGGTTTTCGCATAGACTAATGTCAACAACCTTAGACGAGGTTGCAAACACACTACATTTGCATACACGCACACAACATGAACAAGCAAACATACAACAATCCACCTTGAGAACTCAGACACATATTGAGCCACATACACAGGCATTACATGCACCAATGGGTACATACAGAGCACATCCCAACGCTATAGACTCCTCATCTCATTTAGGCCCCCATAGAGAAGTGGAGTGGCCACGCTTAATTAGAGAAGTACGTCCTCCACTGTTACCGACACCTAGGCGGAATGAAATTGGCATTCCACCTCTGTTGCCAAATTTAAGAAGACCAGATGGTAGATCTAGATCTGGGTTTGGTCGAAGGCCTGGTCCCTTCTTCCAAACGAAATTATGGCCCTGGTGGTGGATCTGATGTGGGCTCTGGGCCTAGTTCTGATTTGCATTTTGGTTCTAACGGTAGATTGAGTTTGGATGTTGACCCTAGTGCTAATCCTAATCCTATACATAGGGTGGATGGTGACTCTGTTCTTGACATGGAAATTGGCCCTAGCTCTAACCCTAACCCTAATCCTGGCCCTGACCCTGACCCTGACCCTAACCCTAACCCTAGTCTTAACCCTCAACCTGACTCTAACCCTAAACATAACCTGGAGTCGGGTTCTGACCCTAAAACTAACCTTAAACATAACCCTAGCCCTAACCCTAACCCTAACCCTAACCCTAAACATAACATTGAGTTGGGTTCTGACCCCAACCCTAACCTTAAACATAACCCTAGTGTTGACCTTGATCTTGGCTTGGATTTTGGTTCCATAGTGCGGGACTCTGTGCAGGTGGTGTCTCCTCTTCCTCCCCGTCCGGTAATAGCGGGACCGTGTGAAGATCTTTTGGTAGATGTAGATGTGGGCTTGCCGGCACAGGGTCTTGGAGAACTGCCGCTGGTTGTATCAGAGCAGGCTGTTGATGTTGTAGAGGAGGTTACGGTTCCATCTGTTGTAACGATTTCTGGAACAGCACAGATCACTCATAAGGATCCGTCCCAATCTAGAGTGGGGTTAAATTAAGTCCAATATTTGCTCTCTGTATTTGGGGGAACGACCGAAAGCGTTCGGTCTACTTCCCCGGGAACAGAGACCACAACCAAATAGAACGACGGTCCGTTCAGTGGTTCCTCTCCTTCCCTCTGTTTTGGAGGAGAGGGAGGATAAACTCTTAGAGGACCTTAGTGAGGAATTGGAATCGGAGAGTTCTATTCCTTCTCTTCCTCTCCCCTCTGCGTCATCAACACCTATAATGGAGATACCAAGCCATAAAGGCACTTCTCCGTTTTCCCCTCAGCCTCGAAAATTGGGTTTTGATGGTACTGGGGAGATGACTAGTGTCACTGGCCCCTATAGCTCTTCTCAAAATTCTTCCTGTACTACACAGAGTTATTCCCAGTCTAATTCTTCCATTAATGTTTATAGATCCAGAACAGTGGGGAACTTGAGTTTGAGTAAAGTCTTATTGACCTCTCTTTCTCCAACAGGAAGCGCCCATCGAAGGTCTGTTAATAAGAATAAAAAACAGGCAGGGGAGGTTATGATGAGCACAGCTACAACAAAAGGGTCAATCCCTGAACAACAAAAAATATCCTCTGAACCCTCCTTTAACAGCCCAGTTCTGCCCAAAACCGACCTGTCTCTGGGGGCTTCCAATTTAGATATTATAACAGCTTCTTCTCCGTGCGTACCAACTTATCATTGAGCCAGACCGGGTAAAAAATTGGTTGACTGGAAAATCCAAATTAGGGAAAAGGTGGCTTTTTTGGGTGACAGTAACTTGGCACGCATTCCTTCGTCTAACCGTACGGGAATTCAAATTGATAGCTATCCAGGTGCAGGTTTTCATCATATGACCAAGCTCTTTGAAATGGCAGAGTCTAATGGTGATGTGGAAATAGTTGTTATTTCGGTGGGGATTAACTGGAAAGACTTGGATGTCTTTCAGACTTCACTTAAGCAGCTGAGTGAGATGGTATTAAAGGCTCGATTGGCCTTTCCGAATGCATCCATTTTTGTACCTTTGATCAATTATTCCAAATTCCTGATGCCCACGCAGAAAACTAATTTGAATCTTATTAATAATTACATTAAAGCACATTTCAACTACCTGGATTCTATTCGTTCGGAGTGTTTCAATTGTACATCTGATTCGGTTCATTGGAAACAGGGTACAGCTAAGCTTATATTTGACCATTGGCGCACACAATTGAATTTTCAAAAGGACAAGAGCAGAACTCTGGCCCCATTTTGCAGGAGAATACAGATGTGGTCCTTTCTCTGTTGCCTACTGTTGAAGTTTTGCCATTGAACCAGCAGCCTAGTGTACTGACAGGGACCGTTCCATTGACTTCTATTACTTTTTCTCAGGTGATTCAGCCTGTTGATTTAGTGACACAGCCTCCTTCAGAAGGAGAGATTTCTCAATTGAATGAAGTGTCTGTAGTCCCTATTATTATTTCTTCGCAACCTGTGCAACCTGAGGCAGCATTGGCTTCTCCTCCGGTTGAAATATTGAATTCTCAGTCTAACATAATGAATTTATCTCGGACTTTTCGGCTCACGGCCATGTAGACTCAGGTTTTGGAGAAAGGTCTTACTTTTGTCCCGCGTCCAGAGAAACAGGACTGGGGGGAACTCAGAAGGGATACTTATAGATATGATAGACGATTGAAATTAATTGATTATTTCCAAGATACGGTTGCAGAGGATCGGGTGCCGTTTGTTCTGCCATCTAGTTGGGAGCCTGGAAATGCCCAAACTGGATGTGAGAATAAAGCGACTTATCCAATTGGACAATCAGGCGCTTGACCATTATAATTGTCCCTCTGATAGACAGGATAATTTGACTGCACTGGAACGGGAGAGTTTAAAGGAATTGGAGAAGATCAAAAATATAATAATCAAACCAGCCGATAAAGGCTCAAAAATAGTTATACTAGATACTTTCCAATATGTTTTTGAGGCTAACAGACAACTTTCTGATGCCAGATATTATAGACCCATTACAGAAAGTATGCAGAAACAGTCACAGGTGAGATTGAGGGAAATTGTTGCTGAACTGTATCAGAGAAAATTTATAACAGCAAGACAGAGAAATTTTCTATTTGGACCTGATGACCCTAGACCTAGGATATTTTATTTACTCCCTAAGATCCATAAGGATCCAGGGACTTGGACAATACCCTACAGAGTTCCCCCTGGTAGACCTATAGTCTCGGACTGCAGTAGTGAATCTTATAATATAGCTCAATTTATAGATCATTTTCTGAATCCTCTATCTATGCTGCATCCCAGCTATCTGAGGGATACTTATGACTTTCTGGCCAAGATCAAACCTCTGGTACATATATTTTCACTATTGACGTGGACAGCCTGTATACTAACATAGATACGGTCACGGGATTGCGGACAGTAGAGAAACTATTTCAGTCACATCCAGATAACAATAGACCAGATCAGGCACTGTTACAGCTTCTTGAACTTAGTTTGAACTGTAATGATTTTGTCTTTGATGACAAACATTATTTGCAGATACGGGGTACAGCTATGGGTAAAAAATTTGCGCCAGCATATGCTAATATTTATATGGCTGAGTGGGAGAGAGAGGCTTTAGCAAAATGTCCTTTGAAACCTGTGATGTATTATAGATATCTGGATGATATTATTGGACTGTGGCCATATAGTTTACAGGATTTCGAGGCTTTTATTCAGATCCTTAACACGCATCATGCATCTATAACGGTTAAATATGAGATTCATTCAACGGAAGTTAACTTTCTGGATACTACAGTATATTTCAATCAAATGGATTCGACACAGAAACAACTATATACTAAAGTATACTTTAAAGACACTGACACACATGCACTATTGCATAAGCATAGTTACCATCCTAAACAACCATTTCCTGGCATTGTGAAATCTCAGATCATTCGCTTTCATAGAATATGTTCATCTACACAACATTTTAATGAGGCCATACATATATTATTCACAGCTCTACGTAGGAGGGGTTATGGTAAAAGGTTTCTTCGGACAATCAAAAATAGTACATTGGTGACTCTCTTTCCCACTCGTCTGGAGCATATGGAAAGGTCCCTTGATAGTCAGGTAGATGCAGCATCGAGACAGGATCCTAACTTGAGTCCTGTGGCATCTGCTTCGGTGGGTCCTTCGATGGCCACAAGAGGTCCCCAGAGACCTTCCTCTGGTTCTACTGTGGAGATTGATTCAGTTGCACTTTTCAGGGTCACACAGGTTGCAGCGATCTCACCTTCTTTGGGGATTCATTCTCCTGAGAATGTTAGTCTCATTCCTTTGATAACAACATTTTCACATAGATTACAACCTTTACATCATACATTTAAACAGAACTTCACAAACACACAACAAGCTTATCCTGCATTGGGTGAATATAGAATTATATCAGCTCTTAGAAAGAATAAGAATTTTGGAGATTTGTTGGTGCGGTCAGCCTTTTCATCTCTTCCAGACAGAGTGGGTGGACCATCACATACAAAACATTTTAAAGCTAGGAAGTTCATTAGAAATCCATATAGCCGTACTTCAGCTCCTATTGTTGATTCTCTGTCTCTTAACACTCCAAATATAGTTTATATATGTACAAAATGCCAGAAGCATTATATTGGAGAGACGAAACATCCGTTACAGGTACGACTGAAACAACATCTGAGCCAGATCCGGGGTATAACTAACCATACTACATTGTATACACATTTTCGTTCACATTCTATTTCCAGCTTAATCATTACAGGACTAGAGTGTGGGGTGCAATGGACGAATGGACAACGAAAGCTTTTTGAACATAGATGGATAGAAAAACTTAAAACGGTAGTGCCTAATGGGCTAAATGAAAAACCATAATGAAACGTTGAGAACATATAGATGCTGGTTAATTTAGGAAAGTGTGCATTTGCAGGGAAAAGTTAGACTTGATTCCACTTTGATAGGCTTAAGACATATGTTTATAATATCATTCACCATCCAGGTATCTTTTCATGCTCTTGTGTAAAAAGAATAAAAGCATGTGTTAATAAAATTATTCTTGGTATATTGACTTCTCTTGGTGTTTTTTTATAGGATATCATGCTATTGTATGGTTTAAAGGGGGCTTAATTCTCCCCAGCTTTTTGGTTTCAGTTTGTTCTGGAATCAGTAATCTCCATACTCTGGGTTTTGGTTGGGGTTCTTTTTTGCATGGGTATTTTGTGAGATGGCCTTCTTAAAGAGATATGGTATCCAGATGGATGCTTTACAATCTTGACGGTTTTTAAGGGGTTTATTGAAAACTGGTAACTATGTTAAAACATAGAATGGCTGATGATTGAGGTTAAATACATGGGGTTGATGATATTGTTTTAGTACCAATAAGCAAAATTGAAAGTTGGGCTATGACTTTAACAGTATAAGGGCATTTGGACATAAGAATGTTTTTTTTGTGAAATTCTGAGGGCTTTTTTCAGAAACATAATTATAAAACATAAAATATAAAATATAAAATATAAAATATAAAATATAAAATATAAAATATAAAATATAAAATATAAAAAATATAAAATATAAAATATACAAAATATAAAATTTTAAATGAAAGGGAATACATAATGGTGTATCTGATAAAATCTAAAAGGGAGTCCCGAAAGGGACATAAAAACATAAAACATAACATAAAGAGATAGAGAAATGTACAGTAGTGTTTGTTATAAACATTGTTTAGAAGTTGAAGATGGTTTAAACTATATGGTTTTAGGAATCAGCCCGAGGAACATAATTAAAACTACAGGGTGGCCAGAAAAGTGTCCTGACGTATATAACTTTTAGTATGAGGTTTAGCTGGTTTCAATAACTAAGGTATTCTTGACCTGGATGGTGTATGATCATTTGGGTAAACCAAGCCCTATATTCATAGCTCTTCAATACCTTTCATTTGATGTATGGTACATCACTATCGACCTTACGGATCCAAATCGCCCCCAGGGGAGATTCTCTAAAAAAAACCTATTCCCTAACCCTAACCCTATCTAGAGATGGTGCCGTTCCGATTTTCTGCCCAGCTATGTTAACTGCAGGAGGGCCAAAATTTTTTGCAGGGAATCCGGGACTTTGACTGGCTGGACCCCTCCAGGGGGGTCCGTGGACCCCTGCAAAATTGACGGCCTAACCCACAGAGAGGGGCGGAGCCATTCGAAACCAAGCCCTATATTCATAGCTCTTCAATACCTTTCATTTGATGTATGGTACATCACTATCGAACTTACGGATCCAAATCGCCCCCAGGGGCGATTCTCTAAAAAAACCCTATTCCCTAACCCTAACCCTAACCCTATCTAGAGATGGTGCCGTTCCGATTTTCTGCCCAGCTATGTTAACTGCAGGAGGGCCAAAATCTTTTGCAGGGAATCCGGGACTTTGACCGGCTGGACCCCTCCAGGGGGGTCCGTGGACCCCTGCAAAATTGACGGCCTAACCCACAGAGAGGGGCGGAGCCATTCGGAACCAAGCCCTATATTCATAGCTCTTCAATACCTTTCATTTGATGTATGGTACATCACTATCGACCTTACGGATCCAAATCGCCCCCAGGGGCGATTCTCTAAAAAAAACCTATTCCCTAACCCTAACCCTATCTAGAGATGGTGCCGTTCCGATTTTCTGCCCAGCTACGTTAACTGCAGGAGGGCCAAAATTTTTTGCAGGGAATCCGGGACTTTGACCGGCTGGACCCCTCCAGGGGGGTCCGTGGACCCCTGCAAAATTGACGGCCTAACCCACAGAGAGGGGCGGAGCCATTCGAAACCAAGTCCTATATTCATAGCTCGTCAAGACCTTTCATTTGATGTATGGTACATCACTATTGACCTTACGGATCCAAATCACCCCCAGGGGCGATTCTCTAAAAAAAACCTATTCCCTAACCCTAACCCTAACCCTATCTAGAGATGGTGCCGTTCCGATTTTCTGCCCAGCTATGTTAACTGCAGGAGGGCCAAAATTTTTTGCAGGGAATCCGTGACTTTGACCGGCTGGACCCCTCCAGGGGGGTCCGTGGACCCCTGCAAAATTGACGGCCTAACCCACAGAGAGGGGCGGAGCCATTCGAAACCAAGCCTATATTCATAGCTCTTCAATACCTTTCATTTGATGTATGGTACATCACTATCGATCTTACGGATCCAAATCGCCCCCAGGGGCGATTCTCTAAAAAAAACCTATTCCCTAACCCTAACCCTATCTAGAGATGGTGCCGTTCCGATTTTCTGCCCAGCTATGTTAACGGCATGAGGGCCAAAATTTTTTGCAGGGAATCCGGGACTTTGACCGGCTGGACCCCTCCAGGGGGGTCCGTGGACCCCTGCAAAATTGACGGCCTAACCCACAGAGAGGGGCGGAGCCATTCGAAACCAAGCCTATATTCATAGCTCTTCAATACCTTTCATTTGATGTATGGTACATCACTATCAACCTTACGGATCCAAATCGCCCCCAGGGGCGATTCTCTAAAAAAAACCTATTCCCTAACCCTAACCCTATCTAGAGATGGTGCCGTTCCGATTTTCTGCCCAGCTATGTTAACTGCAGGAGGGCCAAAATTTCTTGCAGGGAATCCGGGACTTTGACCGGCTGGACCCCTCCAGGGGGGTCCGTGGACCCCTGCAAAATTGACGGCCTAACCCACAGAGAGGGGCGGAGCCATTCGAAACCAAGTCCTATATTCATAGCTCGTCAAGACCTTTCATTTGATGTATGGTACATCACTATCGACCTTACGGATCCAAATCGCCCCCAGGGGCAATTCTCTAAAAAAACCCTATTCCCTAACCCTAACCCTAACCCTATCTAGAGATGGTGCCGTTCCGATTTTCTGCCCAGCTATGTTAACTGCAGGAGGGCCAAAATTTTTTGCAGGGAATCCGGGACTTTGACCGGCTGGACCCCTCCAGGGGGGTCCGTGGACCCCTGCAAAATTGACGGCCTAACCCACAGAGAGGGGCGGAGCCATTCGAAACCAAACCTATATTCATAGCTCTTCAATACCTTTCATTTGATGTATGGTACATCACTATCGACCTTACGGATCCAAATCGCCCCCAGGGGCGATTCTCTAAAAAAAACCTATTCCCTAACCCTAACCCTATCTAGAGATGGTGCCGTTCCGATTTTCTGCCCAGCTATGTTAACTGCAGGAGGGCCAAAATTTTTTGCAGGGAATCCGGGACTTTGACCGGCTGGACCCCTCCAGGGGGGTCCGTGGACCCCTGCAAAATTGACGGCCTAACCCACAGAGAGGGGCGGAGCCATTCGAAACCAAGTCCTATATTCATAGCTCGTCAAGACCTTTCATTTGATGTATGGTACATCACTATCGACCTTACGGATCCAAATCGCCCCCAGGGGCAATTCTCTAAAAAAACCCTATTCCCTAACCCTAACCCTAACCCTATCTAGAGATGGTGCCGTTCCGATTTTCTGCCCAGCTATGTTAACTGCAGGAGGGCCAAAATTTTTTGCAGGGAATCCGGGACTTTGACCGGCTGGACCCCTCCAGGGGGTTCCATGGACCCCTGCAAAATTGACGGCCTAACCCACAGAGAGGGGCGGAGCCATTCGAAACCAAGTCCTATATTCATAGCTCTTCAAGACCTTTCATTTGATGTAAGGTACATCACTATCGACCTTACGGATCCAAATCGCCCCCACGGGCGATTCTCTAAAAACCCCTATTCCCTAACCCTAACCCTATCTAGAGATGGTGCCGTTCCAATTTTCTGCCCAGCTATGTTAACTGCAGGAGGGCCAAAATTTTTTGCAGGGAATCCTGGAATTGAGCCAGTTTGACGGCTGTCCTTTTCTGCAGTGCTCAAAAGTCACTTTCATGGGCGCACTGTGTCAGTTTAAGTATGAAAAGGGTGTAACTCCAAAACTAAGACAGATAGAGAATTGAAACTGCTCTTGGACGTGAATTTGGGCCATTGAGTATTGAGCCAGTTTGGTGGCTGTCCATTTCTGCAGTTCTCAAAAGTCACTTTCATGGGCGCACTGTGTCAGTTTAAGTATGAAAAGTATGTAACTCCAAAACTAAGACAGATAAAGAATTGAAACTGCTCTTGGAGGTGAATTTGGGCCAATCTAGGAAGGCTGGTGAGTATTGAGCCACTTTGGTGGCTGTCCTTTAATGCAGTGCTCAAAACTCACTTTCATGGGCGCACTGTGTCAGTTTAAGAATGAAAAGTGTGTAACTCCAAAACTAAGACAGAGAATTGAAACTGCTCTTGGACGTGAATTTGGGCCATTGAGTATTGAGCCAGTTTGACGGCTGTCCGTTTCTGCAGTGCTCAAAAGTCACTTTTACGGGCTGAAAATCACTTTTTGGCACTGTGTCAGTGTGTAACTCCAAAACTTAGACAGATAGAGACTTGAAACTAATGTTGAAGGTGAATTTGGGCCATTCTAGGAAGGCTGGTGAGTATTGAGCCAGTTTGGTGGCTGTCCTTTTCTGCAGTTCTCAAAAGCTACTTTCATGGGCGCACTGTGTCAGTTTAAGTATGAAAAGTGTGTAACTCCAAAACTAAGACAGATAGAGAATTGAAACTGCTCTTGGAGGTGAATTTGGGCCAATCTAGGAAGGCTGGTGAGTATTGGGCCACTTTGGTAGCCGTCCTTTAATGCAGTGCTCAAAACTCACTTTCATGGGCGCACTGTGTCAGTTTAAGTATGAAAAGTGTGTAACTCCAAAACTAAGACAGATAGAGAATTGAAACTGCTCCTGGATGGCCATTGAGTATTGAGCCAGTTTGACGGCTGTCCTTTTCTGCAGTGATCAAAAGTCACTTTTACGGGCTGAAAATCACTTTTTGGCACTGTGTCAGTGTGTAACTCAAAAACTTAGACAGATAGAGACTTGATACTAATGTTGAAGGTGAATTTGGGCCATTCTAGGAAGGCTGGTGTTGTATTGAGCCAGTTTGGTGGCTGTCCTTTTCTGCAGTTCTCAAAAGCTACTTTCATGGGCGCACTGTGTCAGTTTAAGTATGAAAAGTGTGTAACTCCAAAACTAAGACAAATTAGGAATTGAAACTGCTCTTGGAGGTGAATTTGGGCCATTCTAGGAAGGCTGGTGAGTATTGAGCCAGTTTGGTGACTGTCCTTTAATGCAGTGCTCAAAAGTCACTTTCACGGGCTGAAAATCAGGGTGACCGGCTGGACCCCTCCAGGGGGTTCCATGGACCCCTGCAAAATTGACGGCCTAACCCACAGAGAGGGGCGGAGCCATTCGAAACCAAGTCCTATATTCATAGCTCTTCAAGACCTTTCATTTGATGTAAGGTACATCACTATCGACCTTACGGATCCAAATCGCCCCCACGGGCGATTCTCTAAAAACCCCTATTCCCTAACCCTAACCCTATCTAGAGATGGTGCCGTTCCAATTTTCTGCCCAGCTATGTTAACTGCAGGAGGGCCAAAATTTTTTGCAGGGAATCCTGGACTTGAGCCAGTTTGACGGCTGTCCTTTTCTGCAGTGCTCAAAAGTCACTTTCATGGGCGCACTGTGTCAGTTTAAGTATGAAAAGGGTGTAACTCCAAAACTAAGACAGATAGAGAATTGAAACTGCTCTTGGACGTGAATTTGGGCCATTGAGTATTGAGCCAGTTTGGTGGCTGTCCATTTCTGCAGTTCTCAAAAGTCACTTTCATGGGCGCACTGTGTCAGTTTAAGTATGAAAAGTATGTAACTCCAAAACTAAGACAGATAAAGAATTGAAACTGCTCTTGGAGGTGAATTTGGGCCAATCTAGGAAGGCTGGTGAGTATTGAGCCACTTTGGTGGCTGTCCTTTAATGCAGTGCTCAAAACTCACTTTCATGGGCGCACTGTGTCAGTTTAAGAATGAAAAGTGTGTAACTCCAAAACTAAGACAGAGAATTGAAACTGCTCTTGGACGTGAATTTGGGCCATTGAGTATTGAGCCAGTTTGACGGCTGTCCGTTTCTGCAGTGCTCAAAAGTCACTTTTACGGGCTGAAAATCACTTTTTGGCACTGTGTCAGTGTGTAACTCCAAAACTTAGACAGATAGAGACTTGAAACTAATGTTGAAGGTGAATTTGGGCCATTCTAGGAAGGCTGGTGAGTATTGAGCCAGTTTGGTGGCTGTCCTTTTCTGCAGTTCTCAAAAGCTACTTTCATGGGCGCACTGTGTCAGTTTAAGTATGAAAAGTGTGTAACTCCAAAACTAAGACAGATAGAGAATTGAAACTGCTCTTGGAGGTGAATTTGGGCCAATCTAGGAAGGCTGGTGAGTATTGGGCCACTTTGGTAGCCGTCCTTTAATGCAGTGCTCAAAACTCACTTTCATGGGCGCACTGTGTCAGTTTAAGTATGAAAAGTGTGTAACTCCAAAACTAAGACAGATAGAGAATTGAAACTGCTCCTGGATGGCCATTGAGTATTGAGCCAGTTTGACGGCTGTCCTTTTCTGCAGTGATCAAAAGTCACTTTTACGGGCTGAAAATCACTTTTTGGCACTGTGTCAGTGTGTAACTCAAAAACTTAGACAGATAGAGACTTGATACTAATGTTGAAGGTGAATTTGGGCCATTCTAGGAAGGCTGGTGTTGTATTGAGCCAGTTTGGTGGCTGTCCTTTTCTGCAGTTCTCAAAAGCTACTTTCATGGGCGCACTGTGTCAGTTTAAGTATGAAAAGTGTGTAACTCCAAAACTAAGACAAATTAGGAATTGAAACTGCTCTTGGAGGTGAATTTGGGCCATTCTAGGAAGGCTGGTGAGTATTGAGCCAGTTTGGTGACTGTCCTTTAATGCAGTGCTCAAAAGTCACTTTCACGGGCTGAAAATCAGGGTGACCGGCTGGACCCCTCCAGGGGGTTCCATGGACCCCTGCAAAATTGACGGCCTAACCCACAGAGAGGGGCGGAGCCATTCGAAACCAAGTCCTATATTCATAGCTCTTCAAGACCTTTCATTTGATGTAAGGTACATCACTATCGACCTTACGGATCCAAATCGCCCCCACGGGCGATTCTCTAAAAACCCCTATTCCCTAACCCTAACCCTATCTAGAGATGGTGCCGTTCCAATTTTCTGCCCAGCTATGTTAACTGCAGGAGGGCCAAAATTTTTTGCAGGGAATCCTGGACTTGAGCCAGTTTGACGGCTGTCCTTTTCTGCAGTGCTCAAAAGTCACTTTCATGGGCGCACTGTGTCAGTTTAAGTATGAAAAGGGTGTAACTCCAAAACTAAGACAGATAGAGAATTGAAACTGCTCTTGGACGTGAATTTGGGCCATTGAGTATTGAGCCAGTTTGGTGGCTGTCCATTTCTGCAGTTCTCAAAAGTCACTTTCATGGGCGCACTGTGTCAGTTTAAGTATGAAAAGTATGTAACTCCAAAACTAAGACAGATAAAGAATTGAAACTGCTCTTGGAGGTGAATTTGGGCCAATCTAGGAAGGCTGGTGAGTATTGAGCCACTTTGGTGGCTGTCCTTTAATGCAGTGCTCAAAACTCACTTTCATGGGCGCACTGTGTCAGTTTAAGAATGAAAAGTGTGTAACTCCAAAACTAAGACAGAGAATTGAAACTGCTCTTGGACGTGAATTTGGGCCATTGAGTATTGAGCCAGTTTGACGGCTGTCCGTTTCTGCAGTGCTCAAAAGTCACTTTTACGGGCTGAAAATCACTTTTTGGCACTGTGTCAGTGTGTAACTCCAAAACTTAGACAGATAGAGACTTGAAACTAATGTTGAAGGTGAATTTGGGCCATTCTAGGAAGGCTGGTGAGTATTGAGCCAGTTTGGTGGCTGTCCTTTTCTGCAGTTCTCAAAAGCTACTTTCATGGGCGCACTGTGTCAGTTTAAGTATGAAAAGTGTGTAACTCCAAAACTAAGACAGATAGAGAATTGAAACTGCTCTTGGAGGTGAATTTGGGCCAATCTAGGAAGGCTGGTGAGTATTGGGCCACTTTGGTAGCCGTCCTTTAATGCAGTGCTCAAAACTCACTTTCATGGGCGCACTGTGTCAGTTTAAGTATGAAAAGTGTGTAACTCCAAAACTAAGACAGATAGAGAATTGAAACTGCTCCTGGATGGCCATTGAGTATTGAGCCAGTTTGACGGCTGTCCTTTTCTGCAGTGATCAAAAGTCACTTTTACGGGCTGAAAATCACTTTTTGGCACTGTGTCAGTGTGTAACTCAAAAACTTAGACAGATAGAGACTTGATACTAATGTTGAAGGTGAATTTGGGCCATTCTAGGAAGGCTGGTGTTGTATTGAGCCAGTTTGGTGGCTGTCCTTTTCTGCAGTTCTCAAAAGCTACTTTCATGGGCGCACTGTGTCAGTTTAAGTATGAAAAGTGTGTAACTCCAAAACTAAGACAAATTAGGAATTGAAACTGCTCTTGGAGGTGAATTTGGGCCATTCTAGGAAGGCTGGTGAGTATTGAGCCAGTTTGGTGACTGTCCTTTAATGCAGTGCTCAAAAGTCACTTTCACGGGCTGAAAATCACTTTTTGGCACTGTGTTAGTGTGTAACTCCAAAACTAAGACAGATAGAGAAATGAAACTGCTCTTGGACGTGAATTTGGGCCATTGAGTATTGAGCCAGTTTGACGGCTGTCCTTTTCTGCAGTGCTCAAAAGTCACTTTCATGGGCTAAAAATCACTTTTTGGCACTGTGTCGGTGTGTAACTCCAAGACTTAGACAGATAGAGACTTGAAACTAATGTTGGAGGTGAATTTGGGCTATTCTAGGCAGCCTGGTAAGTATTGAGCCAGTTTGGTGGCTGTCCTTTTCTGAAGTTCTCAAAAGTCACTTTCATGGGCGCACTGTGTCAGTTTAAGTATGAAAAGTGTGTAACTCCAAAACTAGACAGATAGAGAATTGAAACTGCTCTTGGAGGTGAATTTGGGCCATTCTAGGAAGGCTGGTGAGTATTGAGCCAGTTTGGTGGCTGTCCTTTAATGCAGTGCTCAAAAGTCACTTTCACGGGCTGAAAATCACTTTTTGGCTCTGTGTCAGTGTGTAACTCCAAAACTAAGACAGATAGAGAAATGAAACTGCTCTTGGACGTGAATTTGGGCCATTGAGTATTGAGCCAGTTTGACGGCTGTCCTTTTCTGCAGTGCTCAAAAGTCACTTTCATGGGCTAAAAATCACTTTTTGGCACTGTGTCGGTGTGTAACTCCAAGACTTAGACAGATAGAGACTTGAAACTAATGTTGGAGGTGAATTTGGGCTATTCTAGGCAGCCTGGTAAGTATTGAGCCAGTTTGGTGGCTGTCCTTTTCTGAAGTTCTCAAAAGTCACTTTCATGGGCGCACTGTGTCAGTTTAAGTATGAAAAGTGTGTAACTCTAAAACTAAGACAGATAGAGAATTGAAACTGCTCTTGGAGATGAATTTGGGCCAATCTAGGAAGGCTGGTGAGTATTGAGCCACTTTGGTAGCCGTCCTTTTCTGCAGTGATCAAAAGTCACTTTTACGGGCTGAAAATCACTTTTTGGCACTGTGTCAGTGTGTAACTCCAAAACTAAGACAGAGAATTGAAACTGCTCTTGGACGTGAATTTGGGCCATTGAGTATTGAGCCAGTTTGACGGCTGTCCGTTTCTGCAGTGCTCAAAAGTCACTTTTACGGGCTGAAAATCACTTTTTGGCACTGTGTCAGTGTGTAACTCCAAAACTTAGACAGATAGAGACTTGAAACTAATGTTGAAGGTGAATTTGGGCCATTCTAGGAAGGCTGGTGAGTATTGAGCCAGTTTGGTGGCTGTCCTTTTCTGCAGTTCTCAAAAGCTACTTTCATGGGCGCACTGTGTCAGTTTAAGTATGAAAAGTGTGTAACTCCAAAACTAAGACAGATAGAGAATTGAAACTGCTCTTGGAGGTGAATTTGGGCCATTCTAGGAAGGCTGGTGAGTATTGAGCCAGTTTGGTAGCCGTCCTTTAATGCAGTGCTCAAAACTCACTTTCATGGGCGCACTGTGTCAGTTTAAGTATGAAAAGTGTGTAACTCCAAAACTAAGACAGATAGAGAATTGAAACTGCTCCTGGATGGCCATTGAGTATTGAGCCAGTTTGACGGCTGTCCTTTTCTGCAGTGATCAAAAGTCACTTTTACGGGCTGAAAATCACTTTTTGGCACTGTGTCAGTGTGTAACTCAAAAACTTAGACAGATAGAGACTTGATACTAATGTTGAAGGTGAATTTGGGCCATTCTAGGAAGGCTGGTGTTGTATTGAGCCAGTTTGGTGGCTGTCCTTTTCTGCAGTTCTCAAAAGCTACTTTCATGGGCGCACTGTGTCAGTTTAAGTATGAAAAGTGTGTAACTCCAAAACTAAGACAAATTAGGAATTGAAACTGCTCTTGGAGGTGAATTTGGGCCATTCTAGGAAGGCTGGTGAGTATTGAGCCAGTTTGGTGACTGTCCTTTAATGCAGTGCTCAAAAGTCACTTTCACGGGCTGAAAATCACTTTTTGGCACTGTGTTAGTGTGTAACTCCAAAACTAAGACAGATAGAGAAATGAAACTGCTCTTGGACGTGAATTTGGGCCATTGAGTATTGAGCCAGTTTGACGGCTGTCCTTTTCTGCAGTGCTCAAAAGTCACTTTCATGGGCTAAAAATCACTTTTTGGCACTGTGTCGGTGTGTAACTCCAAGACTTAGACAGATAGAGACTTGAAACTAATGTTGGAGGTGAATTTGGGCTATTCTAGGCAGCCTGGTAAGTATTGAGCCAGTTTGGTGGCTGTCCTTTTCTGAAGTTCTCAAAAGTCACTTTCATGGGCGCACTGTGTCAGTTTAAGTATGAAAAGTGTGTAACTCCAAAACTAGACAGATAGAGAATTGAAACTGCTCTTGGAGGTGAATTTGGGCCATTCTAGGAAGGCTGTTGAGTATTGAGCCAGTTTGGTGGCTGTCCTTTTCTGAAGTTCTCAAAAGTCACTTTCATGGGCGCACTGTGTCAGTTTAAGTATGAAAAGTGTGTAACTCAAAAACTTAGACAGATAGAGACTTGAAACTAATGTTGAAGGTGAATTTGGGCCATTCTAGGAAAGCTGGTGAGTATTGAGCCACTTTGGTAGCCGTCCTTTAATGCAGTGCTCAAAAGTCACTTTCATGGGCGCACTGTGTCAGTTTAAGTATGAAAAGTGTGTAACTCCAAAACTAGACAGATAGAGAATTGAAACTGCTCTTGGAGGTGAATTTGGGCCATTCTAGGAAGGCTGTTGAGTATTGAGCCAGTTTGGTGGCTGTCCTTTTCTGAAGTTCTCAAAAGTCACTTTCATGGGCGCACTGTGTCAGTTTAAGTATGAAAAGTGTGTAACTCAAAAACTTAGACAGATAGAGACTTGAAACTAATGTTGAAGGTGAATTTGGGCCATTCTAGGAAAGCTGGTGAGTATTGAGCCAGTTTGGTGGCTGTCCTTTAATGCAGTTCTCAAAAGCTACTTTCATGGGCGCACTGTGTCAGTTTAAGTATGAAAAGTGTGTAACTCCAAAACTAGACAGATAGAGAATTGAAACTGCTCTTGGAGGTGAATTTGGGCCATTCTAGGAAGGCTGGTGAGTATTGAGCCAGTTTGGTGGTTGTCCTTTAATGCAGTGCTCAAAAGTCACTTTAACAGGCTGAAAATCACTTTTTGGCACTGTGTCAGTGTGTAACTCCAAAACTAAGACAGATAGAGAATTGAAACTGCTCTTGGAGGTGAATTTGGGCCATTCTAGGAAGGCTGTTGAGTATTGAGCCAGTTTGGTGGCTGTCCTTTTCTGAAGTTCTCAAAAGTCACTTTCATGGGCGCACTGTGTCAGTTTAAGTATGAAAAGTGTGTAACTCCAAAACTAAGACAGATAGAGAATTGAAACTGCTCTTAGAGTTGAATTTGGGCCATTCTAGGAAGGCTGGTGAGTATTGAGCCTTTGGGCCATTCTAGGAAGGCTGGTGAGTATTGAGCCAGTTTGGTGGCTGTCCTTTTCTGAAGTTCTCAAAAGTCACTTTCATGGGCGCACTGTGTCAGTTTAAGTATGAAAGGTCTTGAAGAGCTATGAATATAGGACTATGAATATAGGGTTTCGAATGGCTCTGCCCCTTCCTGTGGGTTAGGCCGTCAATTTTGCAGGGGTCCACGGACCCCCCTGGTGGGGTCCAGCCGGTCAAAGTCCCGGATTCCCTGAAAAAAAATGTGGCCCTCCTGCAGTTAACATAGCTGGGCAGAAAATTGGAACAGCACCATCTCTAGATAGGGTTAGGGTTAGGGAATAGGGGTTTTTAGAGAATCACCCCTGGGGGCGATTTGGATCCGTAAGTGATGTACCATACATCAAATGAAAGGTCTTGAAGAGCTATGAATATAGGACTTGGTTTCGAATGGCTCCGCTCCTTCCTGTGGGTTAGGCCGTTTATTTTGCAGGGGTCCACGGACCCCCCTGGAGGGGTCCAGCTTGTCAAAGTCCTGGATTCCCTGCAAAAAATGTTGGCCCTCCGCAGTTAACATAGCTGGGCAGAAAATCAGAACGGCACCATCTCTAGATAGGGTTAGGGTTAGGGTTAGGGGAATAGGGGGTTTTTAGTGAATCGCCCCTGGGGCGATTTGGATCCATAAGGTCGATAGTGATGTACCACACATCAAATGAAAGGTCTTGAAGAGCTATGAATATAGGACTTGGTTTCGAATGGCTCCGCCCCTTCCTGTGGGTTAGGCAGTCAATTTTGCAGGGGTCCACGGACCCCTAGGGAATAGGGGTTTTTAGAGAATCACCCCTGGGGGCGATTTGGATCCGTAAGTGATGTACCATACATCAAATGAAAGGTCTTGAAGAGCTATGAATATAGGACTTGGTTTCGAATGGCTCCGCTCCTTCCTGTGGGTTAAGGCCGTCAATTTTGCAGGGGTCCACGGACCCCCCTGGAGGGGTCCAGCTTGTCAAAGTCCCGGATTCCCTGCAAAAAATGTTGGCCCTCCTGCAGTTAACATAGCTGGGCAGAAAATCGGAACGGCACCATCTCTAGATAGGGTTAGGGAATAAGGGTTTTTTAGAGAATTGCCCCTGGGGGCGATTTGGATCCGTAAGGTCGATAGTGATGTACCATACATCAAATGAAAGGTCTTGAAGAGCTAAGAATATAGGACTTGGTTTCGAATGGCTCCGCTCCTTCCTGTGGGTTAGGCCGTCAATTTTGCAGGGGTCCACGGACCCCCCTGGAGGGGTCCAGCTTGTCAAAGTCCCGGATTCCCTGCAAAAAATGTTGGCCCTCCTGCAGTTTAACATAGCTGGGCAGAAAATCGGAACGGCACCATCCCTAGATAGGGTTTGGGAATAAGGGGTTTTTAGTGAATCGCCCCTGGGGGCGATTTGGATCCATAAGGTCGATAGTGATGTACCATACATCAAATGAAAGGTCTTGAAGAGCTATGAATATAGGACTTGGTTTCGAATGGCTCCGCTCCTTCCTGTGGGTTAGGCCGTCAATTTTGCAGGGGTCCACGGACCCCCCTGGAGGGGTCCAGCTTGTCAAAGTCCCGGATTCCCTGCAAAAAATGTTGGCCCTCCTGCAGTTAACATAGCTGGGCAGAAAATCGGAACGGCACCATCCCTAGATAGGGTTTGGGAATAAGGGGTTTTTAGAGAATTGCCCCTGGGGGCGATTTGGATCCGTAAGGTCGATAGTGATGTACCATACATCAAATGAAAGGTCTTGAAGAGCTATGAATATAGGACTTGGTTTCGAATGGCTCCGCTCCTTCCTGTGGGTTAGGCCGTCAATTTTGCAGGGGTCCACGGACCCCCCTGGAGGGGTCCAGCCGGTCAAAGTCCCGGTTTCCCTGCAAAAAATTTTGGCCCTCCTGCAGTTAACATAGCTGGGCAGAAAATCGTAATGGCACCATCTCTAGATAGGGTTAGGGTTAGGGTTAGGGAATAGGTTTTTTTTAGAGAATCGCCCCTGGGGGCGATTTGGATCTGTAAGGTCGATAGTGATGTACCATACATCAAATGAAAGGTATTGAAGAGCTATGAATATAGGACTTGGTTTCGAATGGCTCCGCCCCTTCCTGTGGGTTAGGCCGTCAATTTTGCAGGGGTCCACGGACCCCCCTGGAGGGGTCCAGCCGGTCAAAGTCCCGGATTCCCTGCAAAAAATGTTGGCCCTCCTGCAGTTAACATAGCTGGGCAGAAAATCGTAATGGCACCATCTCTACTACTACTACTACTACTACTACTACTACTACATTTATATAAAGCTGCTCTTGCATTTGAATTCAAGTCTGACACAAGTTAAGGTTAACTTAGGTAGTAGTTCATTTTGCTGGCTTTTGTGTGTGAGTGTGTAGGCCCACAAATTATTATAATTGTCTGTCATTAAGTGACTCAAAGGGAGACGTCTAATGGGTGTTTATTATTTTAATATTAACTGTGGGAAGATTATATATATTTTATTTTGCACTTACAGTGTTGTGATATTATTCCTGAAGGAAGAGGGGTATTTTCACAGCCCAGGCTTTGAACCTAAATGCTGTTTACATGCTCTATAAATATTTATTTCTATATAAAACTCAGTTGTGTGGAGTTATTGTGTGCCTTTTATTGTAGCTAAAGAGTCCATTTGTTCACTAGACATTAAGTCAAGGTTACTATTTTGAGTTGAAGCCAAGTGTTTTATTACTTTGTGGTTTAACATTATTTAAAAGGCAAATTCATTGTTATGGTTACTTTAGAAGACTGCTTTTGCATTCATGAGTTAAAAAGAGAGCCAAGCTAATTCAAAGAGTTAAGTTAAAGGAACACAAAACGTGAATTAACTCACAGCTGCCATTGGACAGACAGTTATAACATACTCTTATCTTTCACAGAACAGACAATTATCATTTATTTTATCTATTTGAGACATGTAGCTGCTCTAGGGGAAATAGAGCATTAATTTGGGATTCAATTGATAATGACCAATGGGTGCCAGTTTCTAAGTAGTTAAGCATATTACCATAACAATATATGTGGCCTAGACATGGATATTGCCCACTCAACTCGTAATCTACAGAAATGTCCACCACATCACACAGTATAAAACCTAGTAGAGAAATCTGCCTTCTCCTGTATTGTATTAGTGACATTCATTAATAAATAGTAAAATAACAGGACAGAGCAGAACAGGCCTCTGCTGTGTCTTTATTATGGGTGCATTCCAATGCAAATGGATACTCTGGAACAATCTGAAACAATGTATCTTTCCTGTGGCTGTTATAATGAACACAAACAGATCAGAACGTAATTTAACATTAACCAGTTACATTTATCATACAACAATGTAAGGGATGGATTCCTTTCTATTGTGTGAGTTACTTAAATGCTGATCAATATGTGAATCTGGCTCTTATCAGGTGGGTGTTTTCTCTCCCTGTCCTGTGCTGTCCTCAGTTAAACCAAGACAGTGCTGTTGTCACCAAAGTGGAAAAAGCTTCAGCTCAATTTATTATCTCAAAGTAGACCAGAAAATACACACAGGAGAGAAGCCATTCAGCTGTGAACAATGTGGGAAGTATTTTGCTAAAAGATCACAAGCGTTCACATACTGGAGAGAAACCTTATTGTTGTGACCAGTGTGGGAAAAGATTTGTTCAAAAGGGGATTTTAAAAGAACACCAGAGAATTCACACTAGAGAGAAGCCCTATTGCTGTGACCAGTGTGGGAAAAGCTTTATTCGATTGTCTTATCTCAAAATACATGAACGAATTCACACAGGAGAGAAACCATACGGCTGTGTCCAATGTGGTGAAAAGATAGTCCGAAAGTGCACCAGAGATTTCACACCGAAGATGATGCATATCACTGAACATTTTCGCACACTGGACACAGCAGTATATGGCTTCTCACCAGTGTGGATTTTCAGGTGTCTTTTCAGAGCCGTCTTCAGAGTGAACCTTTTCCCACATTGGTGAAAGCAGTAAGGTCTCTCTCCAGTGTGAATCTTCTTGTGTTGTACGAGGCTAGATTTTACAGTGAAACGTTTGCCACAGTGTTCACAGCAGTAAGGCTTTTCTTCGGTGTGAAATCTCTGGTGCACTTTCGGAGCAGCCATTAAACTGAACTTTTCCCCACATTGGACACAGCCGTATGGTTTCTCTCCTGTGTGTATTTTCTGGTCTACTTTGAGATAATAAATTGAGCTGAAGCTTTTTCCACATTGGTGACAACAGCACTGTCTTGGTTTAACTGAGGACAGCACAGGACAGGGAGAGAAAACACCCACCTGATAAGAGCCAGATTCACATATTGATCAGCATTTAAGTAACTCACACAATAGAAAGGAATCCATCCCTTACATTGTTGTATGATAAATGTAACTGGTTAATGTTAAATTACGTTCTGATCTGATTGTGTTCATTATAACAGCCACAGGAAAGATACATTGTTTCAGATTGTTCCAGAGTATCCATTTGCATTGGAATGCACCCATAATAAAGACACAGCAGAGGCCTGTTCTGCTCTGTCCTGTTATTTTACTATTTATTAATGAATGTCACTAATACAATACAGGAGAAGGCAGATTTCTCTACTAGGTTTTATACTGTGTGATGTGGTGGACATTTCTGTAGATTACGAGTTGAGTGGGCAATATCCATGTCTAGGCCACATATATTGTTATGGTAATATGCTTAACTACTTAGAAACTGGCACCCATTGGTCATTATCAATTGAATAGGCTGATCCCAAATTAATGCTCTATTTCCCCTAGAGCAGCTACATGTCTCAAATAGATAAAATAAATGATAATTGTCTGTTCTGTGAAAGATAAGAGTATGGACTGTCTGTCCAATGGCAGCTGTGAGTTAAGTCACGTTTTGTGTTCCTTTAACTTAACTCTTTGAATTAGCTTGGCTCTCTTTTTAACTCATGAATGCAAAAGCAGTCTTCTAAAGTAACCATAACAATGAATTTGCCTTTTAAATAATGTTAAACCACAAAGTAATAAAACACTTGGCTTCAACTCAAAATAGTAACCTTGACTTAATGTCTAGTGAACAAATGGACTCTTTAGCTACAAGAAAAGGCACACAATAACTCCACACAACTGAGTTTTATATAGAAATAAATATTTATAGAGCATGTAAACAGCATTTAGGTTCAAAGCCTGGGCTGTGAAAATACCCCTCTTCCTTCAGGAATAATATCACAACACTGTAAGTGCAAAATAAAATATATATAATCTTCCCACAGTTAATATTAAAATAATAAACACCCATTAGACGTCTCCCTTTGAGTCACTTAATGACAGACAATTATAATAATTTGTGGGCCTACACACTCACACACAAAAGCCAGCAAAATGAACTACTACCTAAGTTAACCTTAACTTGATTCAGACTTGAATTCAAATGCAAGAGCAGCTTTATATAAATGTAGTAGTAGTAGTAGTAGTAGTAGTAGTAGTAGTAGTAGTAGTAGTAGTAGTAGTGTTATGAGAGGGAAGGTGATTTGTTCAGACTAGCAGGGACTTAGGTGGGACAGTTAACAAAGCATTATCCAGTTTCTGTCTATTGTTGATCCCTCCCCCCACCACCACTCTGATTGGTCCATCAGACTCATTGTGAGTATTTAACATAGTTCTGCTTAGCTCCATGACACAGTCATGACACAGTTCCAGGTGTGCAAGTTCCTGAGGCTGAACTCTCTTCTTGACTAAAGGTGAAGTATAAATAGATAGATAGATAGATAGATAGATAGATAGATAGATAGATAGATAGATAGATAGAAGGTTGATGCACCAATTGATGCAGGTTAGAGTTGTCCTATCTAAAAAAAGAAGGTAATATTTTAATTTTCCATCAAAAAATACATACAATAGAGATCCAATTTGTTTTTTTTAGATTGATAGGGTACTATTGGCAATTATAAAATACCAATTGATGCAGGTTAGAGTTGTCCTATCTAAAAAGAAGGTAATATTTGAATTTTCCATCAAAAAATACATACAATAGAGATCCAATTTGTTTTTTTTAGATGGATAGGGTACAATTGACAATTATAAAATACCAATTGATGCAGGTTAGAGTTGTCCTATGCAAAAAAGAAGGTCATATTTGAATTCTCCATCAAAAAATACCTACAATAGACATCCAATTTGTTTTTTAGATGGATAGGGTACAATTGGCAATTATAAAATACCAATTGATGCAGGTTAGAGTTGTCCTATGCAAAAAAGAAGGTAATATTTGAATTCTCCATCAAAAAATACATACAATAGACACCCTTTTTTTTTTTTTTTTTTCACGGAGAGCAGACAGCAGACGTCTGAAGGGGAACACACACTAGACACATCGGCCGCACGGAGGCGCCGCGTCAAAACATACGGCCCCGTTATTTTCAATGAACTTGACTCCGCTCCGAGTTCCAGCCAGACGCGGTAGCCTCCAAGCCACGTCTTTGGGATCAAAGACGCGATTGTAGTGTCCAAGCCCTGTCTTTGGGCTCAAAGACGCGGTCCAAGCCCCCAAAGACGCGATTGTAGTGTCCAAGCCCCGTCTTTGGGCTCAAAGACGCGGTCCAAGCCCTGTCTTTTGGCTCAAAGACGTGATTGAAACGAGATTCGCGTCTGGAGCCGCAAGAAAACGTGTTTCACAGTGCTTAGAAATAAAGAGTGACTGAGGCGGGGATCGAACCGGCAACCTCCGGTCAACGGGGCGGCCGCTCTAGCGACTGAGCTAAACGTTCTGCTCTGTGCCATGAATCCAGGCAGATATAACCTGCCTTTTTTTTTTAAATGCTAAAAAAAAAAAGAAACGAAAAGATATATTTTCGCACTAAAAACGTTATGACACACTATAATGCCGACAATATGGTAGAATATAGCATGTTCCATTGACAATAAATAATAGTAAAATGTATCTAATAGATACAAGGACAGCACACAGCAGACTTTGCGGGTTACATGTCTCCTTTGCGGCCACACCGAGTTCCAGCCAGACGCGATTCCAAGCCTCGTCTTTGGGATCAAAGACGCGATTGTAGTGTCCAAGCCGCGTCTTTGAGGTTAAAAGACGTGATTGAAACCGAGAATCGCGTCTTGAGCCGCGGTTTCGCGTCTAGAAGACGCAAAGACGTGATTGAAACCGAGAATCGCGTCTTGAGCCGCGGGAGCTCCGTCCTGGACGCAAAGCTGCGTCTTGACCGCTATTTAAGCACGGACGCGGCATCAGACGGGTCATAAGACGCGTCTTCAGACGTGGACGCAAAGGTCAGCGGCTGTCTCTCCA